>NW_017534664.1:23637-54538 GCF_001853355.1 Bactrocera latifrons
TTGTTTACAGTAACTTAAAATATTCATCTTGGCCGAGAGACAGTGCATTGGCGAACTTAGTAGTTAGAAACAGTGTTTATCGCTRGCACTTAGGTTGTTTTTTATACTGAGGGATTCGGTAAGAGCTGCAATCTGAACATATTTCAAATAGTGCACAATTTTTTCGAGAAAAAGTCAGTAATGTGATCCACTTATGCTCAGATATTCCGTACCATGAGCTTGAAAAGTTATGATTCTTTTTCGCCAATTATTAAACGATGGATACCTTACCTTTTAACATCATTTGAGATAGTGAAATAATCGAATAGAAATTAAAATTTAATTATCTGCATAATAGGGGTGTTTGTTGTCCGATTTCGTATAGTAACATAAGGATARCGAAATAAGTTATACATCAAATTTTATTAAAATTGGTCTAGCAGTTTTTGACATACATATTGAATTTTACCTAAAAACGGCCGGCGTCACTCCCTTTGTAAGAATACAACTCGTTTCCCTTTCGGGATTATTCTGACTTAAATAAATATAAAAATCATTATTTTAGAAGTTAGATTTAATACATACTTGTATATCTTATTTATTAACAGGAGGTTTGAAAATGTATATTTATTCATATTTCGGTTATTTTTAAATGTAAGATTTTTGTCAATAGTTTCATTAMTTATCTATTTTAGAAAAAATATCTCATCATATTAAAAATATTTCAATTGAAAATGGTTGTAGACCGATTTTATAAAATTCTAATTCGAATGCGACCAACCGTTTTTAGTTTCAATTGATCAACAAGTAATTTCTGAAGGAGAAAATGTCTTTCCAAATTCCAAGTTAACCTAAACCACGAATTATAAGTTTGAGCAGAAACTAATGTCAATACATGCATCTTCTCTCATATTCATATAAACCCACATTCATATTATATATGTAAACATGCCACGTTCCCAAAACGTGTCACGAATTTCGAATTTGAACGTCAACAGATGTCACCAATCAATACGAAGCATATCATGCAAAGATATGCAGTCCGATGGAAGTAACATATTACAAATGGCGGTCGAATAAAACGTACACCAGTCAACAAAGACCGCAAAACCAAYAGAAAAAAATACTATAAAATTAGATTAAGTTGACTTGTGAATTTGATTTCTTGTTTGTATATTGAATATAGATATCTTTGGGAATCTTGTCTATCCTCTTTTCACGGATATTTTCCAAAATTTGGCGTATGGTGAATAACTGGTCAGTTGTTGATTTTCAAGACCTAAAGCCACACTGATTCGATCCAAGCAGTTTTTTTTGTTTGTTTCGCACAATATGCTCTCTGGAATCTTCTATGCGATGAACGACGGTCTAAGCGATGGTCATATGTAAAATGAGGCATATGTAAAATAATCGTTTCTGCCCACTCCCAAATGAATGACGCTCACAAAACTTTCCTCACTTGCATGAACCTCTAARCATGGGTTCACCCTCCATATTTGAGAATTTTCTCAGAAAAAAATTTAAGTTAATTAGGCAACTTAGTTTAATCGGCTCCCAAACCTTTCCTCTTTAAGCGAATTTCTTGGAGTTGGTTAGGTAGTTTCCTTCGAAACTATTAAATATCGTCTTCCTCACCGTCAGACATCATTTTTCGACGGACATCCTAGATATCGGCTTTTTTTTGTTTTGTTAATGAATTACCAGTTACCATTTCGGAAACTCGAATTTTATCTCGACCTGACGCATGATTGTGGATCACTTGGAAAATAAGACAAAAACTCTCAGTGGAAATATAAAAATGAAACATAACCAAAATTGTTTGCTGGACTTCCAGTTGTTTTAAATTTTTTTCCGTTAATCAATATTTATGCAACAGTAAGCGCAAGCTTAAAGCAGATCACACACCATGAGGTTCCTGCAGTCAAAAGGAGACTTTGTCGCGGCAGTGCCAGAAATCGCTTGGCGACTTTCAACTGTACAACTGGATGTTTATAAATGCACACAACAAGCACAGACTATAAGCAATCACACAGTCACTCACATTCCTCCGATTACAGCTTTATTGTGCAGTGCATACAACTATGTATGCATACCGAAATGTGGTATATTGGCTTTCCAGTTGTTGAATTCGATTAAGAATCCAATTTCATCGTGGCAGACAGGCTATTCAACGATTTTCCTTTACAGCKCATTCTAAACTATTCAATTTGGTAAAGCTCAAATGGCGTGACTTCTTCACGTCACTCAGACCTTAGTGAACTTTGGAATGTTGGCCGATGCAAACATTTTTGGGTTTTCGCTCGCTGGTGATGTCTATACTCAAATCGATATATTTATTCATTGTCATTCACAATTGTCATGAAGTTCTCGTTTACRGTTTTCATTGAAAATTGTAGTGAAGAATATTGCAGGAAATCTACTTTTAATTGCATGCAAAGGGCAATGTTGGGGCATCCAGTTCAAAAGCCTACATTACGTACGAAGGCCAACAATGCTAAAGTTGGGTAAACTTTAGGAATTACGTCTATACGAGCATATGTTGAATTTTTAGGCATAAACTATATATTTCCAACACGTTAAATACTTCGCTTACGGAATACACAAAGGACAGAAACAAAGGCCTGATCAGTGCTTACTATTAACTTTAACATAGGTTGATGGATGACTCGTGTGAGGAAACTTTTCTGCAATTCTTTATCTCTTAATGCCTTATAACAAACATGTAGAAAGATATATATTTTGTTGCAACTTTTAGTGAAAAACAAATAAAAATGCGTATATTTTCTAAAAAATTATTTACAAATAAGAAAAAGTTCGTAACTCCATATATCCACCATTGTGCATATATAAACCAATGCACGCATTAGCAGATTGCATTACACTAAGTAGAAGAATATAGAATTTAAGTAGTTTTTCACACATGAAATGATTAATATAACAGACGCCATTAATATATGCAAACCTGTATTTTGTTCAAGCAACTCATGTAAGAGTAAATGCAAATGCATTAGGACACAGCTGCGTATACGTTACCGAGWGCGCACCAAACGCACGAAAGTGAACAACAGTCTGCAGGGAAATTCACAAATTGCTGTAACGTTTGTACGTGTCATGTWCCGCTAAAATTTTAACTGTTTTAATAAGCAGCTTTTGTCAACTTGAAGGATTCTTACGAAGGACTTTTCAGTGATAGGGTGTTAYCAACATGTTTCTTCGAAATATACTACCAAGAAAACATAAGGAAACTTTTTGTATATTGCAGTCTCACAATCTTAACTTTAAGTTTAAAGTATATTATTAAATTTGCTAAATGGTGAATGGGAATGGTGGTCAAAAAGCTCTACTCACTATAGGTGAAATATAACAACACATCAGGAGTAGTAGAAGGGAATTGAAGAGCTTGTTAGCAACTGGCGTGGAATCAGTCAAAACCTTTCTTTGATGTGATATTAATGTGTTCACTAAGTTTGAAGTACGCCCTTTTGTGATAAAGCATATATATGAAACAATTAAACTCGAGTAGAATTCAAACTAGGAGAGTTTTTCGATCATTTAACCGGTGTACTAGTTCTCTTCCATATTACCAAGTTTCATTTTATAAATTTTAGACAAGTTCGAGTATTATTAAACCAAAAGCTATTCTGAGTATACTCTCTTATAGAAGATTTTTCTTGTTTTGTTAATTGAAAGTAGCTATTATTGCAATAAAAAAACGAATCTTGGTATTTAGTCACAGCCGGCAGTAAATATAAGAAAAGATGCAATAAATCTAGATCATTTAAAATATACTTCCAAGCTATTGTAGCTTAAAAGAAAACAAATTTCATTTGCATTAATATTCTAAAATATTTGAGTCACTGCCAACACGTATGTACTAATTTGACAAACAAATCCAAGTAAGGATCCCGGACTGACAGATATTAATCGCTTTTAGATCATTTGATTAACAGTACTTAAAATGGAAAAGAGAAGAGAAAACATAAACACTTTGATGATCATAAGACACAATAAGGTTGTGTCGATAGTCCAAAAACAACAATTTGTCATAAGTAATTGAATCCATAATATAGTATTAAAATAAGCTATTTTCTCCTGAATTTTTTTGGTTTTATGATTCAAGAATAAAGTTTTGAAAAATTTCAAGCAATGCAATTGCGTTTTTTGGAGTGATAACTGAATGCGAATAGAGTATAAATAACACAAAATCATCAAAATGTAAATATGTATAAAATTCATGAGGAAAACAAAAGACAACAGATTTTGACGTTATAGATACAAACACTTCTTTGGTGAGAGGAAACAACAACACAACCTTCAATAATTGAATCATGATCATAAATAAGGCAAACGAAAAAACTTAATGAAACATGAAAAACGTAAACTTCGTTGCTGCTCTCAAGTTATAATAAATACCCTTCACAAATACAARATATTCTGTACAGGAACTTGATTTGGATCGACAAAATGACTTAATAATTCGATCTAAACAAATCGAAAATTGCAACATAGCCTTAAATAAAAAATAAACCGTGCCATCTCCTCCCACGAAAAAGTTTTCCATATATACTTGATTCCGATCCTTCAGTTTGTATGGCAGATGTACGCCATAGTGGTTCGATATCGGTGTTTTGGCAAATGAGCTGCTTCTTTGAGAGAAAAGGACTTGGGCAAAAATTCAAATCGAAACTTCAAAAACTGAAGACAGATGAATAGACGGACAGACAGACAAACAGTCGGATATGGCTTAATCGACACAACTCATCACGTTGTTTAGATATATATATTTTGTAGGATTCCCGACATGGCCTTTTGGGTTTACAARCTTTGCTGGCAAACTTATTTTACCATGTTGAGTGCATTAAAACACTGTAATCTAGGGTAGGGGTGTGATGTTTCAGCTCCATCAGTGGAGCTAGGGTTCACTTTCTGTAGGTACTTCAATATTCGTCAGTCGCATGGCAGCTATTAGTGAGGTGTGGGTTTATGAATATAAGATCGAGACTGTCAAACAATTAGTAAATAGCGTTCCAAAACTGAGCGGAAACCGAAAAGACCAAAATTCGCTGAAAGGATTGAAGGTCATGTTAGCCGAAGCTGCTAACAAGCATAGAAAATGTATTTGAAAGAAATAATAAAGTTTTGTTTTAAAATATGCGTTTTTTTTTATTTTTTTTTAATTTTTTTTTTTTGTTAGTCCGAATCAAATTTGATCAGATGGTATATCATCTTTAGCAGGGCAGTTGTAAACCCTGACCGTCCTCGGTTTTCTATTTCGCATGGGAAAATATCGAAGACGAAGCCTTCTAATATTTACCATCACATGATAAAAAAGATAGTTCCGGAAATGTGATCACCAACGAAAACTAAAAAAAGATGTTATTCTATGCGAAAAATCACTGTCTACGCTAACTGCCAACTTATTTTTAAAACCAAACTTTATGCGATTATAAATATTAATCACATTTCCTGCTTCAAAACATGGAAACCACTATTTTTCACTTTCCTAAAACATATTTATTTGAGGATCTTAAATTTAGCATTTGCTCATAGTACGCAATTTTATCGACTATTTTCTTATATTGACTACGTAAAGCTTCAACGAKTATTCTTTTCTCATCTATCGCCTGCTCAGTTCGATCATAATCAACCATCAGTGAGGGCTTCGACAATATACCACCTTGAAAGGTGCACTCTTTGATTCCTTTACGGATTTGTGCCCGTATCTGCTTCTGTCTATATAAATTGCGTCGGGCAATTTGCGATTGCCTCAATAATTCGCGGAAGGTTAACTTCTGAACACTCAATCTGTTGCGCAGCATTAGTACGCGCTCTCTCAGRTGCGAGCTGATGTGAACGTCGAGTTGTTGCTGAGTTCGTGCTTTAGCCAACTCTGAGTCGCGTTCTGCCACGGTAATGAGGAATAGCAAAATTTAATACAAATCAAAAAAAAAACGGTAAATTAGATATGTATATAAGTACACACCATCATTTTTCTTGAACAATTGTATGACATCGTTTTGCAGATTTTCGAATTGAAATAATTTTAGCCCATTGCCGATGTTTTGTATTTGATTGAGACGCTARAAAAATTAAGTATACTAAAAGCAAAGCTTAGACATAAAATTATTTTCTTTACTGTTTGCAGATCAGTGAACACGTGCTGCTTTTTGATTAAGATAAGTCGAACTTTAGACAATTCCCTGCGCGCCAGTGCCATTTTCTTYAAAAATATAGATATAATCTGAAAAATTAAAACCTTGCAAAGCACTTTATTTTARYCACCTACTAGTTCGTCAGCTTACTCTGGAGCGTTCCTCATTTTCTGCGCTATTAAATACATTCAAATCGATCTCACCGCCGTTCATGTCCCTTCTTTGTTTTTGTAGTATCACGCGGTAAGCAAGCGCCTCAAACTCGCTAATCTTCTCATCCACTTGACACTGTTTTTCCTCGAATGTCTCATGCAATTTGTTAATTTTGGTTTTGGTCACACGCTCAAGTTCCTCCTCTTTGCCCAATACTTCRTTGTATTTTTGTAAAAAAGAGTGATATTTTGCCATTTGAAACTCCAGATTTTCGGCAGAATCCTCTATTATTGCGCGATACATATGCTTACGCCTATGATGATCGACGACTTTGCGATTGAGATATAAACGCACGCCCTGCTCCATTTCGAGTGTTCGAACTTTTTCATTGATTTCATCCATTAGCCGACGCTTGTCGACGGACTTACGCAATATCTCTTGCGGATCTTTATATTGAGTTGCTTTGGCAACTATTTGAAATAGATCTTCAATGAAAGCAGCAACGATTTCTTCATTTTGCCGCCGTGTATCCTCCACAATGAGCTGTTCGATATCCTGCATGTCTACAGCTTGCATGATTTTCTGTATATAATCCAAATCGAATAGTGCATTGTCGACTTCTTCAGGTTCTTCTGGAACCTCATGTCCCAGCAGTTGTAGTAATTCGCTATCTTCGGTAATATCGAATGGTTCGTAACCTTCGTCTTCCTCTTCGTAAGACTCTTCGATTTCCATATATTCATATTCATCCTCTTTATCGGATTCTATTATATCTAAGCCGGTTAGTGGATCGACAAATTTACCCGATAATGTCATATCAATTGTTTTCTCTTCCACTTGTTCGATAATAGTTTCGGTGGACTCGGAAGAAATTTCATCGATATTTGGTAAACCCGCAAATTTATCCAAAAAACTCATTCGCAGCGTTTGTTCTAACTGCACCAAGTGCTCATCATTGTTCAAAAAATCTTCACATTCGTAATCCTCATCGTAGAATGACTCTAAACTAGATCTGATTTGGAAACCAGCGCGATTAAGTTCGTCAGTGGTAATCTTTGAAGCGCGGAACGATTGTTTACCAGTCCGACTTGAACTGCGTGACCTTCGGTTCTTTGCATCTAGCTGTGGGTCATGCGATCTGTGTAGATCAGCATTCTCGGTTTGAAAATGTGGCTCGGACTCAGTATTTTCGTACTCTTCAGCGTAGTCGCTTTCTTGATCCATTTTTCCAAAATTTTAGAAAAGTAAAAAGTGTGTAAAAAATTTGTAAAAAAAAATATAAAAATGTTTATAAAACGGTACAAAAAGTATAAAAAATATAAAAAAAAAACTAACAACTATATCAAACGGCAGTCGGTAAAAGACTGAATTTTATTGTCATCAAATTTGATTTGAGAGAATTTGTGAACTACTTAAAAAGAAAAAGGAAAGTTTTGTGAGTGTTGCAAACCTTGTAGGTTATAAATTAAGCCTCGGTACAATCAGAACAAAAATTAYTTTAGTAAGCTTCTTCGGTTTCCRATATATTAGTTTGTCAAAAAAGTCTTGCGGTATTTTTGCTAGTTGGCGCTGAGAGCGCGTTGTTCTAGTTTTATTCGCGCATCGGGTCATGCTATACCTTTTTGGAAAGCTCATTTCACGCGCTAACACGTGTTTGATTGATTTTCGTTTCTTTTAAGTCGTTCGTGAGTTATAGCGTCGCAAACATGGAGCAAAATAAAGAGAAAATACGGCATATTTTACAGTACTAYTACGATAAAGGCAAAAATGCATCTCAAGCCGACAATAAAATTTTTGCAGCTTATAGAACCGATACAGTTTCCATTTCCACCGCACAACGATGGTTTCAACGTTTTCGTGCTGGTGTAGAGGCTGTCTCTTATACACATCTAGATGTGTATAAGAGACAGGTGCATGAGTCATCAAAAAAAATTTTATGACCAATTGAAAATTCAATAAAAATACCGGAAAACTTTTTTGACAACCAATAGTTTTATGGATTGTGGTATAAATCAACTTGTTGAAACTATGACGAATCAAAATGTATTTTTTTTACGAGTTTAAAATAAATGAGTCGAAAGAAGCATATGGCGATATACAACCTATCACAAATCCGACCGATCTCCTTCGAATGAGAGTTTCTTAAATTACCAGCAGAATAAAACATTTTAATTTCTTTCKCCTTAATATAATTTAAGCACTTCTAATGMCTAAAGCCTAAGCATTRGCAACAATATTATCGATAATATTTCTTTTAGGACCAGACTATCCCTAATTTTTTTGCTTTTTCGCTGATATTTTCTGTATGAATTGAACGAATCGTAATTGATTATTCATTCCGCTTTGATTTATTTAGTTTTCGAAAAACTAGAAGAAAGTAATTGCCAAAAAATATTCAAAAGCCAAAACTTCTAGATCTACAGTTTGGCCAATTTTTCCTCATTGCTTGTCATCTCGGTTAAGTATAACTGTTGTTGATCCTCTTCRCTATCGCTCAGTCTTAGATCTGTCAATGATGTCACCAACGGCTCGCGTTCTAAATAGTCATATGATTGCGTATTTGAATTAATCGAATCATCCGAATCCATAGACAGCTCAGCTGGGTCTACAATTGCATAGCGCCAATCTTTCTTTGTTTGGCTGCCATCACTTTTAACATTTATCGGCGTACTTTCATGTCTTTTCGATTTTGAAAGCGATGAACCACGCGACGATGTGTCGCTTGGAGATGACTCCTCTATGCTGCTCTGTTCGTTATCATCAAGTTTTGTATAGTCGGTGATTTTCAAAATAACCGAACCATTTATTGTGCGCGTCTGATTCGTTGAACGCTCTTGTTCGGTTTGTGTTGATTTATTTATGAGCGGTTGGCGACTGTATTTTCTCCTACTTCTTCGCCTGTCACGTGACTGTGACATTTTGCTTTGGTTTCCTGTAGATTTTGTCTTGTTTTTAAAATTTCGAAAGATTTTTTGTTAAGCATTTTTATAGTTTATTTCGACTTGATGTTTACCTATTATTCATTGTGACACTTTCTTCTTATTGAAGTAACGCTGATTCACTATAGTACAATATATTATGACTTAGTTTATACAATATAATAATAATATTGATTTAAAATGTTTCGAATGMTATTGCTCATCGGGGATGGAAAATTATTATTTAGTATTGCCACAACCACCGAGGTCCATACAAAGAAAACAGTTCAAAGAWAGAATTTTAGAGTCAGTGCTTCTTAACTGACAGAGAAACACATAGTTTAGACMAAGCATCGAGTAGAAACCGCCTCGTAAACTCAACATCCAAATAGTCACAGCCGTGATCAGATAACGATCTTGAAGAGTTTGTCTAAAAGTGACAATTAACAATACCTTTAGAAACCATTCATATTTGCTATAAAAAKATTTCCRATCTCTRYCTTTAATTGAACGCAAAATCTTTCCCATAAAATTCCTCAAAGGTGACCTTAAATGACATCTCGTGAACTAATGATCGCGAACTTAAGCATTTTTTAAGCGGCTATTGACATTTTGACTTCAATTGAATTCTGTACCACTATTGTCGAAGCAGCTTCTATGTATACTCACGACGAGTACAATAACACCTCTTGTTCACTTTTAAAGAAGCAACTAACCAGAAATAAACCAAGCATTTCCCACTAAACTAACTAAAAGGCTCTCCACAATAATAATGATGAGCCTCCAATGGTCAAAGTATAGAACCTATATGAAAACTTTAGCTTATRCWTAGAAACCCTGGACTCAACACAGTTCCCTATATCGACAATAGAGACACCACGAGGAATATACGTACTGAAAAGTTCATTTTTTTCCAAGAGGGGAATACAATTCATGTATTTTTCATGATTTAGAGCATATTGAAAGTTTTAATATAAAGAAAGATCCTTCAACACCTATACTTCCTTAACAGTTATATTTTTGGAAACTTCTATATACAATTAAGCCTGGAAATTCGTCCATTGACTTCYTTATCCTATCTAGCCACGATGCTTGACGTTCCAATATACATATCTTCTATGAAGCTTAAGAGAACATAATATGAATCAAAAAAGCTTATTGAGGAGAAAAAGTTATGACCAAAATTTCATATCGATAACTCGAAAACCAAGGAAAATTTTACGTATATGCAAACGGATATGGCTAAATCGTCTCAGGTCGTCGCTGCTCATTTACATATACATACATACATATACATATACAATTTGTAGGGTCTCCTACGTTTCCTGCTATGTCTTACGTACTTCATGGCAAACTTAATTACCTTGGATAAAAATAAATTGAATCGAAACACTATCCTTTTAATTAAATGGCGATGATATCATCTGTATTTATGCACATATTTATTTCACACAAATATTATTTAGACTTACTCAAATATATCACATAGAATTATAAAATAACGTATGTATATAAGAATAAATAAACCCAATAACATTGCATTTCCTTATCAACTTACCTGTAACACGCATGAACATGTTTTGGCATTCATCTGCGAACATAAACGAACCACAAACGATGCACAATCTTTTATCAATATGTAAAAAATATAACAAAAAAGCTTATTTCATTTAATAACATAATTTTTTGGCATCAAAAATATTTTAAAACACAATTCACACATTTTTTCCACTTTTCCACCAAAGATTGGCAATTTTCAATTGCATACGGAAAATTTGCTCTCACTCACGTAGCAATGCACAATTTGAGACTTTTTGCTTCACACGCGATATTTATAGGCATTACACAATTAATTACTTAAATATATTAATTTCACTTTACACTTTTGATTTCAGAATATTAAATTACATTTTAACTGGAATTTTAGAGAAAACAATAACTTAATTGTTCTGATTTGCTTGTTCACAGCAATTTATTCACTTAACCGCGAATGTAAACAAAAGCGCAAGGCTGCATTCCTTGATGTTATATTTTAATACAGGGCGACTCAAATAATATATAACGAAAGTTAATATTATATTAATTAAAGGTAATATTTTTTTTTTATTTTCTTTTACACAAAAAGGGTAATAAATATACATCTGTGCCTGTGTAAAAAGTTTCATATAATTATTAAGGCTCGTACTATAGAAGATACGCAAATAACTTACACGAAAAATTAATCAAAGTCAAAATATCAGTATTCTTCAAAAGTACCAAAAACACCGAAAATGTAGTTCTATTTAAAGCACCAGTAGTTCTATTTTATTGAACCGATATTCAATAATATCTGTTATGTTTGCGAATGAGATTGTACGCTACTACCTCTTCTACAAGCGCCCTAAATTATGTTAAAGCCATTAGACTCATCGGCCATATTGTCTGAATTTTCAACGCTCGAGCGAAAGTCAACGACCCAGAGCGGAGCATGCAAGCAATATAACCTACAATTTGGCGCAGTCAAGTGGAAGTATCGAATTGCCGGCGCAATTGCTATGGGCTCTACAAACAAAAAGCTTGTATACATATACACACGGCTATGTGCTTACACACACACGTATATTAGGGTATAATATAGCTGCTAAGGACGATGTTGCACTGGCTTTAAAATTGCTGAATTATGCATGAAACTCTAGTTACTACCAAATAGCTTGTTTTCGTAAATTTTCTAAACATAAAGTCCAATATGTTGTAATTGTTTTAAGAAAACACTTGTTATGTGCCAGTAATTGCTTGGCTGCACGTGATGACTTAGGCCGATAGGCAATGCCGTTGGCAAAAATTTAAAAAAAAAAATTATTAAATTTTAAAATTTGATTCTCTGAATATTTTAATTTTAATACTCATTTTTTCTGAATATACTTAATTTAAGTATTTGCACAAAGCCTGAAAATAATATTAGGTTGTCAAAAAACTATTACGATATTTTTATTGAATTTTCAATTGTTCATAAATTATTATTATTATTTTTTTTTTTTGATGACTCAAAAAAGGTATAGGTAAGGTAAAGGTATGACCCGATGCGACTAGAACTAGAACAACGCGCTCTCAGCGCCAACTAGCGAAAATACCGTAAGATAAACAAAGGCAATATGATATATTAAACCGTTAAGTCCCGGTATAAAAACTTAACAGCACAAATATTAATATTTCCAGAGATTTTATAATATAAACTTATATCTCCCTCATGTCCATGCTAATGACATATGACTTTAATTATCATTTAGACTTTGCTTGCCTATATACATACATATATAATTAATTGCTTTTTTAACCAATTGGAATGCAAATGGGATAATTAATTGTCCTTATTCACACAACTACCAATCTTAGCGTAAAATTAATATCCACGTTCTGTAAAGAATTTTTGTGGGTTCAATCATTGAAGAGAAATTTGTGACATAAACAAATAAAATGAAGAGATAAGGAGATAGGAGAAAATTCAATGCTGTTAGTGGTAAAAAATTTAATCGCTTGACAAATAGTTCTTATCATCTCATTAGATATTGTTTGAAGAATAAAAGTCGTAAATTATTTTTTTATAAGGATATGTGAAAGTGTGACTACTGTTGTGAGTATTTGGCTCTAAACGGAGTTCAAGAAAATAATATATAAATATATGTGAAATAAGTTTCGGTTATGATAAATTTTTTTAAGGAAGTATTAATAATTATAGTTAGAGGAACATAAATTTTGAACTTAAAATGCTATTCAATAACTCTCACATTAAACAGGTGGAGGCACTAAATTTCTCTAACTCACATATATTATCTCTATTTCCGTATTTATCAACTACTTGGTATCTATTACCCTTGTCTATTAGATAACAGACAGATAACAGAATTGTCATTGCAGAATATTTTCCATTCGTGTTTTAGAGCTCTTAAAATGCGAATGCAACGCATACACAAWTACAATGCCCACTCGAGATAACGGGACAAAGATATAACTAAGTTAGGTCACATTTTATAAGTGACGTGAGTCCAGACTGAAAGTTGCGATGGTAAAAAAATGCCAGAAGATAGCAGTTATAATATATTATAATGTTATAATAATTTAAATACATTATTTGTAATATCTCCTTAATATCAGTTTAAGGCCTCAGTATACTGTTTGAAATAAGTAGCTTGTAATTAGTACAACGAAATAACCGATACTCAGATGAAATTACTAGATAAGATTAAATGTTTTTTTACTGTAAAACTGCTATAGATAAAAATAAAAAATATTGATATTTTCATTTTTCACTTACATTTTTAAGGTAAGTAAAATATGTTTAAAAACAAGAGTTATTGATCATTTTATTACCCACAACCTTACCACATAACTTTTTTCGATTCGTTTTCAACTCGAGTGAAATTTCAGCACAACTACTACTATGAGCAAAAAATAGTAAGACTTTTTTTTAATTTTAAAATGCTTAATTTATTCTTCACAATTTATGTCATCTCTCCCAATATAATCCGCTTTATCCAGAATCTACTTATTCAAACGTTTTTTGCAATCCTCGAAACAGTTGTTAAAGTGAATTTTTTTCAATTGACTCAAAGCAGTTTCCAAGGAGCGATCGTTTGAGTTTGCTGAATAATCAGAAGTCACACAGAGCTAATTCAATCGAATACGGTGTTTGAAGGCATGATATTGGATACAAAAGTATTCCTTGTTGACTATTTGGATGGATTTCGGAATGAACCACAACTCGGTAATCGAAGAAAACTGTCAACATAACCTTGATTATTGACCTAATTTGGCGTAGTTGTTTTCGGCTTCGGCTTAACTTTACCACGGTTTTCGGCCGACTGATCGTTGGTTTCTGGGTCATAAGCATAGATTCAAGTTTCACCGCCAGTAATAACACGTTTCATAACACCGGAAAGCAATATTTCACGGACGTTAGCGCCACGCTGTTTTTCGACAAAAAATTGTGATTTTCGAACCAATCGTGCTTTCACTTTTCTAAGGCCCAAATGATTTTTCAAAATGGGTTTCCTTGATCCGTGGCAGTGGCAGTAAGACCATGAAACCTGTCTCTTATACACATCTAGATGTGTATAAGAGACAGCATTTGGCACAGATGTCACTGACCTACCAATCTTGAAAAAAAAAAATATTTCGAAAATTTCTCAAGTAGTTATAAGCGAGATACAATTTTTTTATCTGATAATAAGCAAAAAATCGAAAAACGTTAGACGGAGGACCATCCCGTAACGATTAACAGATTTTTAACAAACCAATTTTTCAGTGAGCGAAAAAACAATGGTTTTGGTTTGACCTTCACTATTAAAAGTATACATCAAATATGTATATATAATATGAATGAACTTGAAATATTTGATTAATCGAATAGCTTACTCCACCGGACGGTTAGCTCTTGTTTTCTTGCTTCTATCAATAAAACTAAATAGAAAGAATTGCATTTTGTTTTTTTTATAAAGAATTTATTTAATTTTTTTGGTGATATACAAATAAAAAATCTTTCCATAATTAGAACTTTTCAAGAGTCATCTTAAACGCAAAGTGGTTCTATTTAACGAGCGAAGACTGAATGTCGAAACTGAAAAGCCAATTATTATCTGGGCTAGATATTAATTATTTGACGCGTACTTAAGCAATGCTGAGACCAGCAATTACATACAAAACTGTCTATAATATTTTTTTTTTTTTTAGTATGAAAACTTATCTTTCCAGCTTTGTATGGCCTCGAAAACTTCACCTAACTAATAATTAAGTAATGAACACAATCGCTTCTATTATAAAAYGGGAATCACACTTGATAATTGCGCACTAATACTAACAAAAAACGTTAACTTCTGTTGCAGYGAAACTATAATACCCATCACATGCACAAACAAATTCATACAAGAACTTGATTTGGATTTTTACGGCCGCTGTAGGCTTCAGCGCTCCCATCTGAACAATTTCTTTGGCAAGTTTTTGATCGGTTAGCTAAATGCCACAAAGCTCCGATACCGATGGTTCTAAAAAATGAGTAGCTGCTTAAAAAAAAAAAAGAGGACGAGTAAATCGGTATCTCAAAAACTAAGAGATACTCAGCTCGTCATGCTGATGATTTTTTAATATATTTTATAAGGTCTCCAACGTGTTGTTCTGGGTTTGTTCGTGTCAATATTTATATACCCCGTTCTGGGTATAAAAAAGACATCAGTAGAGCGTCAAGCGTAACGTGGGACAAGTAATTAACTGCCGTTACTCAGCATGCATAATTTTATACACATATATGCACATACATACMTATTTTCAAATAGCAAAACCAATCATTCGTACTCGCAATGCATAACAAAACACAATATTTTATTAAGTAAAAAGCACTCCACCATTCTAATTACTCTTCATGAAATAAATTGCAATTTTTAATACACGCCTCCTTAGAAAATATATTTCAAAAACAATTATTAAAATACCGATTAAATGGGTGTGTATATAAGTAAGTAAGAATGTGACTGTTTGTATAAAGTATTTACAGCTTGAATACCATATGTGTTTTACTCAAAAGCACCGCGATAGTAAAGCCATGGCAAGACAACTTCGGCATGTTCCCGATATCGTTTGCTCAAATACATTTGCTTTTTGAATTCCACACTTTCCGGCGTAGTGCCCATTAGGTTTTCAAGAGTAGCATCAGGACTTGGTTCGAGAAGCACAATAGCCATATGACCATGAGCAGCGAATAAACCTGTAAGTTTGTAAAACGATTTAGGATACAAAACTTTTTAAAACAAAAACACAAAAAACAAAAACAATTTCGAAATACTTTCGAAAAAGAAAGATTTTAATTAAAAAAACATAATATTGAATGAATGAATGAAACATAAATATTGAATGGTAAAGGTGAAGTATATTAAATTAAATATTTTGGTTAACCACATGTTTTTGATAATGGAAAAAGCATAAAAAATAAACAAATTAAGAATTAAAAAAAGTTAGAAATACTTTCGAAAATGAAAGCTCATAATTATAAAACAAGTTAAAAAAAAGCATAAATATTGAATGATAACGATAAGGATCAAATAATAGTAATTATCATTAATTATATATTTTCTGTAAAAAAAAACTTAAAACTTTTTTTTTCATGTTTTGAAATAATTGAATGTATTACAATACATAATAAAAATAATTATATSGGTATGTGCAAAGCAATATAAACCAGCTTCACTGAGAATATTTCACTTTGCAAAGTTGCCATACCATTTTATATTAATTACATATTAATGGAATGTTGTTGACTAAGCAAATATTTGTAACGTTAATTTTAAAATTCATAATGCTGTAGTGATCTAGAAATTTTTATATTTGCAGCTTAATTTTTTCAAAATTTTTTGGAACAGGGTTGCCACATATTTTTTTTTTTTTTTTTTTATAAATGATAATATTAAAATGGGAACTATAAATACATACGAATTCATATATTTTCAAAGGCTTCACTTTTCAAAAATATTGCAAAAATTATAAATTTTATAGATTTTCAAAGGTATAATTTTTGAAAAATAATCAACAGGGTTGCCATTTTTTTTTAGATATTTGATAATATAAGTATTGTAATTATGAGTTTCTATAGAATGCATTTTTCAAAAATGTTACTACAAGGTTGCCAAGGTTTGTTTTGGGATAAATTATAATATAAAAATGTGAATTATTGAAAACTTATAATGCAGCGTAGCAATAAATATTTTTATATTCTAAAAGGTTTAATTTAAAAAAAAAGTTGAAAAGCGTTGCCACAGTTCATTTTTTAATTAAATGGCAACACAAAAATCTAAACTATATAGATATATTTATGTATATATGAATGCTTCTACATATTTTCAGAGAATTCAAAAAAAATTTGGAGCAGGGTTGCCACAATTTAGTTTTTTTAAATAAATGATAATATAGTATTTAAAAATATTGGCTTAAAACATATGCCAAAAATGCACAAGAGAAACCTTTTTCCAAAAGTCATTTCTCTTTTCTTAAAAAATTTCAAATTTCGGTTAGTTAAGCAAAGCAACAATTTTTAAATTACTTAAATTAGTTGAATTCGGCTCTTAGATATAAAACTATCACCACAAAAACTTAATGAAAATAAATGAAAGCGAATATGTGGATTCTGAAAACAAGAACATTTCACCACTTTTTAACACAATACTCACCAAAAATACCACTTTTAAAAAGTGCTATATGAATATCCTTTAAGGTGGGCAGTTTTTTGGGATATTTCAACAGCTTCAAATTTTCCACAAGATGATCATGATAATACTTTACAAAATAATCGAAATGTTTTAGCTTGACYTCCAAGCTTGTTGAAGATATCAACAAATTGTAGAGATCATGCACCGGTGTGCCATAYCGGCAACACTGAAAATCGACAAAAAAAGTTTCCTTAATCTTGCCGGCAGCATCATATTGAAACATTATATTGTTAACCCAGAAATCGCCATGATTTAGTACATTAAATTCATTTGGATCGCTCTGCAACATGGACCCAAAGTCGCCAGCCACTCTTTTCTGACATTGCTCCTGCAGGGAAGGCAAGCCGAATTTACATACATATATTAAATATTTATTATACTATGTACACTACTAAGTGCACACAAGGCAAAATTGATTAAATCGCAACTTTGTATTTTATTTGCTGCGGGTCTACGTTATTTGATAAAACAACTTAACTCACTTTTAATATTTTCCGTTTGAATACATTTAATTTGAGCTCTCTTATGCAAATTTAATATTTTATATTAATTTTAAAGATCATACCTGCTCTAAGTAGAATTTTTGCTTACTAAATTGACTTCTAATTCAAAATAGATCTATACACTTACACTTTACAGCTGGAAAAATTAAAAGTGTCTAGTAGAGTTAGGTTGTTTTATCAATTAGCCATCGAAATGTATACACATACATACTTACCATAGCATCTTTGTACACTTCGTTTCCGTTAAAAGTGCACACACACTCGTTGAATAATTTTGTTGATTGTTTATTCAAATCTTTCATCATTACTATGAATTCTTCGGTGAAAATACCAGTGCTCACCACTTTGTGATATTCACCTTTGAGCGCAACGCGTGTAGCGGTACCGGCATGCCATTGCGCCAACTTTTTCAATGCCCTTTCGGTGTGTTCTTTATCGAGACCCTCTAAACGTTTAGCATTTCTAAAGCCAAGCAGTCGCAAGTCTTCCATGAGTATAACACCGTATTCGGACGGTGTTTCGAGTTCATAATAATTTGCGCCGAATTTCACTTCAACACCGGCATCACTATAGAGCTTCTCCAGCTCTGGTATGACAATACCATACATCATGGTCTCTACATCGAACACATTGGTACYCTTCAATAAGTTCTGCACCCATTCTATTGGCAGCTTTAACATATAAGACACCTGTTGCGTTTTGCCAGCTAAAATTTAAAGTTTTAGTTAATATTGTGCACTATTTGAATTTCAAGGTCAAACTCAACTTTTCAACTCAACTACGAGTTTCACTGAGGTCATAATCGTGCTATAGTTATCGCCCGCCTCTTGTGTTGGCTCAATGGAAAAACTTTTGATTTGCTTAAAATCGGTGACATTTTGTTTGAGCAGTTTCACAAATAAATCAGCCTTAAGCCAGTCGGGAATTTTACTAGCATTATTAGCGGTAGTTTGTGTTGCACATTTGACCGTGTCCGGTTCGGTCTTATTGTTTACATTTGCATCAGCTGTTGACATGTTTGCAATGTTTTTTTACTCTCTCGTGTCGCTCACAAAAACGCGCTCTCACTTGTATTTCGTTTCACACAAAATRGCACGAATATTATTTTTGCAATAGAAGTTGTATGTCTGGCACGATCGGCGTCTGGCGCGAAACTATTTGTATATTAGCGCAGTGGCGATTTACTATTAATTTTCTAACTACAGATATGTGAGTATTTATGGTACATATATATACATTGTGAGAAAGCGTCAAAAATGCAGTAAAGCTTTTTAAAGCCCCTATTAAATATGCATGTGTGAAAGCTGATATCTAATAATTGCATTTCATCAATTAGTAACTTTATGAAATTCTATTGAAGAACTTTTATAATTGAGAAATATGACGCAATTCAATAAACAGCACTACTTATGGAGAACTTTTAAATTCATTATACAATTTCACACTTTCGACAAATATTTTCTTTTATCTTGTTTCTATTAGAAAATTTTATTACATAATTTTCGTAAACTAGAAAACGCGGTAACAAAAAAATAACGGTACACTCGCAAAAAACACTAATTTCATGTGCTAATTAAATATTCAAAAAACAAAAGTATATGTGACCTGGTCTATGGAAAGGGGGCTAGGTGTCCAAAAATCAGTTTTCACTTTTTAGTCGATTCGGATGAAAGATGAGATGCTTYTTCACGTGATAGAATCYAAAAATTTTCRCACATTAGCTCCCTTTTCGTAGACCAGGTCACATATAATGAAGTTTAWACAAAGTGGCAACCCTCATTACTCTTAATTTTCCTTAATTAAACAAATGTATGAATTAAATCATACCCAAAAACATCTCCATGTCTACCAATTTCAGTAGGGCCGGAAGCTTTTTGCCTATAACTTAAGTCAAAATAGCTGGTCTCAAATAAAAATAATTTTTTAGGTAACTAGAGCACAAACCTAAACTTGTGTTTACTTAAAAATTTTCGACATCTTTATGACCAATTTTTAACGCCCCTCCCGTTCCTCTTTCCGTTCTCAGATCATACGTAAATTATTTTTATTATATCTTAATTTTTTAATGAGCTCTATTATGAATTCTTTCCACTTTCTTGCTATTTTCAATTACTTACAATTCGTTGTAGAATCAATATTTTTGGACCAATTTTGGTTAAAGTTTTATCCTAAAATTCACTCGAAGCTAGCCTTAGGCTTTATATATTTTATTTATAGAAAAATATATATTATATTATAATGGTTAACCATTCCTTAATAATTTCAAAGTTTCGACCGTCTTCGAGTTAAAGAAGTTAACAAAGCCGAGAATAAAAATGTATTCCAGATCTTCCAAGAACAAAGCAAGTGTGATTTAAAACCTTTTAAGTGGTGGCATATAGATTATACCTAATTCATAATAAAATAATTTGGTTTCTCAGTTTTTCAGATATAGATCTGAAATTTTGAAACGGCCAATATCGGACCACAAAGGCATATAGCTGTCATACGAACTAAACGATCGAAATCTATTCACAAAATTTGCAATCGATTATTATGTAAGGCATCGATATAATATCTGAAGAAATAGTTCAGATCGACTACTACAGTACTACTGTGGGTAAAAAATAGTAAGACTTTTTAATTTAAATTTAGTCGAAATATTTTTTTTTTTTAGGTTGATATGACAGTGAGAGGCAACTGTCCCAAATATCACATCAAAATGATCATTCATGTTTGTATACCATACGTTTGTCTTCCTGAAGTAAATAAATTGCATTCGGCGATTCTTATGGTGATGATCAACATGTTAACAACATAAAAAACTTTGTTTTGAGAATCGACGATTAACAGTCAAAGATCTTACTGGCATCGTTGGAATATCGGAAGGGCCCTTACGGTCAAACCTAAGAAACATGAAAGCACGATTGGTTCGAAAATCACAATTTTTTTACGAAAAACAACGTCGTGTTAATGTCTGTAAATTAATACCTTCCGACTACAAGGATGTCTTAAAACATATTATTACTAGCGATAAATCTTGAATCTATGTATGTTTTCGACCCGGAATTAGACGATCAATCGGACGAATATCGTGGCAAAGGTGAGCAGAAAAACCACGTCAAAAGTTCAAAAACATGGTTATGTTCACAGCTTMGCGATTAGCTGACTATTAAGCAAACTCAAAAAACTGMTTAGGGGAAWTCGYTTTGAGTCAATTGAAGATTGCTACGCACAATGAAGGTTGTTCCGAAAATTGGCTTTAGCAAGAGAATTACAAAAAACGTTGGCACAAGTGTATTGGGCTAAGSAGGCTAAGGGAGACAACGTCTTCCTATTTTTTGCTCATAGTARTTTATAACTGTCATACAAACTGGTCAATCAAAATATGGTTCTTATTTCAAGCCAATGACACAATCTTCGTAGAAACTCATCCGATAACTACTACTACAACCAACAAATATGGAGCTGCCATGCAATCGATGTATACCTTTTTATTCTACCTACTAAATTCGATGGAACTGAAGTTACCGGTTTTTCTTGTATAAGTAAGAGTTAAATAATTTTATAAAAAAAAAAAATAATTTTGTATAAGCTATCTGCAGTTACCGAGCTTTTGTTATTCATCAATTAAACCTCTGTTCTAATAATATATTCTAATAATATATGAAATTTTTGTAATTTGTGATCATTTGAAACTGTCACAATGTAGACGCTGAAGCTCATCCAGCTTTAACGGTATTACACAGTCCATTAGCAACTGCAGTAAAATTAATTTGTGGATATGAAAGTGGGTTTGGCATCTGTTGATCCATCAGTTGTACAAGGACCGTTCGACAAACCCAAGAATTTTTTTAGGAGAATTTTGCCGACATTGAAAAAAAGTTACTTAATCTCTATTTATCTTAAATCACACATACACATAAACATTTTATATTATAAATATAATATGTATTTTCTCATTTTCCTCCAAGAGCTGATATTAAGACAGGAAGTCCGACAAAAATACTATAGTAAAAAGTTTAATTGCGTTACATTACGATTAAAATAATGATTGACTATCAAATTAAGTCATAAACACTACATCATTGTATATATTTATATATATATATATGGAATATACACACTAGTAAATATGGTCAAAGCAATTACTTATTGCTTGATGTGTAAAGACATAACTGTTTTCGTTCAAGTTTATTAATCCTAAATAATAAACTTCATATACACCCTTATTTGCATATCATAAGGGATGGCCTAAAAGTGAAATATATTAAGAGAACATACTRTGTAATCTATTAAGCTAAATGATTGATTGTCTTCTTGTTAATGAAGAGGAAGTTTATGATGACATCGCAAACAATATGACGAGAATAATGTTAGTACTCGTATATGTACATACATCTATTGTCTAAAACATTGAATCAGCAAACAATTACGGGATAATTTATTAGAGTTTCGCAAACATTTAAATTTATTATGGGTAAGGATAAGAAAAACAATTAAGTGATGGAACATTAATAAGTTTGAACAGCGAACTAAAAGGTGATTATACCCCATTGAACCCTCTTTTATTGAACGAGCCAAAGGTAGTATATCGCAACAAACTTTTTTTCACCAACAGTCACAAAATTGAAAGTCCACCACAATAACATAAATAATGTCTTTGTTCATCGAAAGAGAAAGATACATCATATACGTAGGTCACCTTTTATAATTCGGAATTCGATTTTATTATCAAAGGTTAATCATCGAAAATGGCTTTTTTGTTTATAAAAATATTCTCAATTAAAATCTATATTATTTTGTCATTCGGTGCCAAGTCAGTACTTTACGGTGGATCTCTCTTTAGATATATGTTTCAAGTTCTCAATAATGCAGTTTCTTCAATCAATGTGTGAGAGCTCGCATTGTCATGCTGAAGACTGACCGTCTTGAGTGGTTTGTGGGGAATTTTTTACCAGAAAAATAAGCCATACTATTAACGGATGCAGACCTCTCAACCAAGCTTGCGATACTTCTGGCGAGCTTACATCGATGTGTGGGGCCTGATGTTGTGCGGATGTAAGACAAATTCTATCCTATCGGCAAAGGGTGCCGCTTTGAGCGATTGCTAGTTCCAGTAATTCAAGAACATCTTATAGTAAATCCAATCCCAAACCCATAAGATAACTTTCTAAACGTCAATACTGGCTTGACAAACGCTTACACCGATTCACCGCGTTTCAATGAAATAGAAACTGTATCCAAGCAAGAAAATTATTCTTCATTATGAAAAGTACTTTTTAGAGAATCCCCACATTTACTTTACAAATTATCGGTATAGGTTTTTACTTCAGCTTTTGATTTGTTTTACTTTTCATTCAAAAATATTTTATATACGGGGGGTACGCATTTAATTTCAATAACTAAATTACTGAACACTAGTATAACACGTAAAAATATATCTTTATATATATACCTATATATTATAATTATATTTTCATTTTGTAACTGTAATCTCGGTATACGGTCACTAAGTCATGGCGGAACAACCAACTTTAGTTTTACGTAAAAAGAAGAAGACACATACCTACTTGAAAGTGTCGAAGGATGAAGTTGAAACCGAACAACCCAAAGACGTTGACAGCCTTTTACGCGCACAAAAAAGTGACGTCTCYTTGCCAGAAAGTATTGCATCAAAAGCCGCGCGATCATTTACCGCAGAAGAAAGCCGTCAGTCGGACATTATGTCGCGAATATTTGATGACTCATCATTGTATGAGAGCGATTATTCAACTACCGAGACGGACGAGAGTGCATCGCATCACGGGCTTCCAGTAATGGAGAGCATGTATGTTGACTTACTACAAGTTTATGGAGGTATACCAGATCTCGACGAAGTCTCCGAAGATATAGACTCTCGAAAAAGTGTTCGAACTACGGTCGAAATCGAACCGGAGCCTATGGACGAAGGAATATTTGTGGATCCACTAACTGGTGAGACTTTAATTGAGCGAAAAAAGCCGCCCACTCCAACTGTCGATAGCGAAGTTGGCGAAATGGGAGATGAAGAAGAAGAAGAGGAAACTGAGACGGTGGAATTGCAAGCGGACATATCGATGTCTGAAGATAGTGAGATACTACAATTATTGGAACTCGAAAAAATGGAAACGGAAGTAGTAGCCAAAGATGAGCTTAAAGCTGATTCTTTAGAAGATTTTTTAACGAGACTAAAGGTGACTATAGTGGAGAAACCAAATTTTATGCAGCTTAAAGCAGAAAAGCTCGAACGTGAGAGAATATTGAAAATAATGATGGCGGAAGCTGAAAAATTCCTAAATACCTTAATCGGAGAGGTTGTAGATGTCGTCGAATATAAACAACCTATGGAAATATTACGTAATAATTTAGATAAACATGCTGTAATGGATGAAATCTTAGAGAAGGTGAACGAATTGGAAGTAGAACGTACCATACGAGCCGTCCTCAATCGCAGAGCTATCGAATTCTACAAACGTAAAAGATTATATCACGCCATTACAGACGATTTACCCGATCAGGTTATGGAGTATAGAGAAAAGCTCAATTATGCTACGAAGCAGTTGGATCGGGCACTCGGAATGGAATAYGCGATGAAAATGAAATGGGAACACGAACAAAGCCAATTAAATGCAAAGCTCACGCAGATGCAGGAAAGTGCACAAGAGAAAGAGGACGAGTTTAAAGCATTGGTACTCCAGTCGCTTGTAAAAGACAAACGAAATTCCGAACCAGTGAGTTTATAGTGACAAAAGCATTATCATGATTTAATAAAAAAACAATATTAGATAATTCTTCTAATTGCATTTTTTTAGATTATTACAAATATTTTGAACGAAATGTTTACAACATATAATGAAGTGTGCAAAACGTATCTCGATCTCATTCAAATACAACACACGAAAGCAGAACTTCAGAAGGTAAATGTTGCTAAACTATTATATCTAAACAGGCATATATATAGAAAGGATGTTACCAGTTGCACCTGATTTCAATTTTTATATATTCTGATCTCATAGTTGAAACRTCACGAAACTTTCGAAACCCAGGAATTTAAGTCGAACTTATGATAGGATAAAGTGATACTGRCTGAAAGAGGCATAAGAGGTGTTCCAGCGTCTTTCACATATGAAGTCAGTAGGTAGTCCTGCAGTTCTTTCGAGACCGTGTTGGTACAAAGCATGCGTATTTTTCACATTAAGGCATTCTATCCGACAGAAATTTCATTGTATATCCCATTCATTTATTTCCTGCTTGTGCTGATTCGGTACAGCCACACCAATGACAATCTATCTGATCAGCTAAAGGGTGAAACAAATAGAGGTGCTTTTGCAATAGCTTTTTTTTTTTTGGCAGCTCACGGATGAGTCGTATCAAGCTGCCATGTTATTTCAGTGAGAAAACATAGCAGCCATAGCTTAAACTGTGCACGTCGACCGTGGAGAGTCGATTGGTGGACCGCGACATCGCTTTACTCTATGGGCTCTTGAAAACTTCTAAGAATATCGTAAGACTTCCAGACAAATTTCCTTCAGCGGTGGGGCCCATTTCTGGCTCAGTGGGTATGAAAAGAAGTCAAATTGACACATTTGGCACGAAGATTAAACTTAAYGWGATTGAAGAACTGCCATTTTATCCTGGAAAAACAACGGTTTGGTGTGGTTTGTGCGCCAGTGRAATCATAAGTCTATATTTTTTTAAAAATGCTGCCGGTGAGAACGTAAACGTCAATGACAACCGTTATTGCGCCATGATAACCGACTAATTGATTTCTAAAATTGAAGCTCGTTATTTCGCAAAATTTGGTTTCACAACACTTCCCACACATCGCATCAAGCAATGAATTTATTGAGAGAACACTTCGCAAAGCAGATAATTTCACGTTTTGAGCCAGTCGATTGGCCACCAAGATCGTGCGATGCCACACCGTTAGACTTTTTCCTATGGGATATGTAAAGTCGAAAGTCTATGCGGACAATGCCGCTTCGATTTAAGCATTGCAGCAAAACATCACGTGTATCATTAACCAGTTACCAGTCGAAATGATCGAACGATTCATCGAAAATTAGACACAACGGATGGACCATCTGAGACGTAACCGCGGCCAATACCTAGGATCATCACTACCTAGGATAATAAATTTTAAAGGAATTTAGTTATTTATATACATATGTTATAGGGTCTTGGACGTTTCCATCTGTTCAAGGTAACTTTTCTTTGTTCCTGCAAAACTTTTCAGCGTAAAGTATTGGAAATTATTATGAAGATTAAGTTAGGTTCATGGTTGAAAGGACTTGCAGAGAAGCTCTTGGATATGATAACTTGGCTCAAGATTGAATATTGCAAATTAAGATATTCAATATGATCTATTTGAGAGGTTTCCTATTTACAAACGCTATATTTATAAACMTTCATTTAAGAGTACTCAGATATCAGGTGGTTTATCAGAAACGACTATATTGCTATTCTAAATTTTATATTGGTTATAATAGTTTTAACTTTCAGAAAGACGACTATATAGAATACGGCAAGGGATTGAAACAATATGTGATCTTACAAACGGAAACAAAAGACTTGCACAAAAAAGTTGAAGGTATACATAAAATACAACAATATAAATAATATATAGAAAACTACTTTATAACTAACTTTATACATATAGATCGCAGCGTGGAATTGGGCTATGTTCGTGCGCGTTGCAATCGYGATATTCATGCGCTCTCGAATATAAAAGTTAAAAGCGATATTGCGCGCATTATAAACGGCATGAAAAAGAAGACGCTAGCCTGCTTGCTGGAGGATAAGAAAGAATCTCGCGAGAGATTAGTGCATTTGAAGGAAGAACGCTTAGGTTTACAGCGACAAATACGGGAATTGACATTTCAAACTGGTTTGTCCAGTAAACCGGTGCTGTTAAAAGATTACGATTCYACCGTTGAACAAACTGAGGTGTTGGCTAAAAATATTGCAGCGTTACGTAAGCAGAAAAAAGATCTATTGGATAAAATAGCTAAAATTGAAACAAAATGTAAAGCAAGGGAAGCACACGAGTAAACAATAAATATGTATAACATTTTTCTCATTCGTGGAAAACCGCAGGAATTGTATTTTTATTTGACACTAGATTAATTCTTCGCTACAACTAACAGGTATTTAGGGTTTCAGGTTGGGCAGCAAYAAGTTGGAAAGTCGATCGAATAGCAAATAATTTTAATGGTCTCGTAGGTTTTTTATTTCGTGTTTGGCTTATTAGTTGGAACGCCGATCTGGTAGAGAGTTAATCTCTACTTATATGTAAGTTTCCGATCTAGATTTCTAGAGATCATAAAATAATATACCATCTGCTCAAWTTTTACCCGGACTGATAAAAACCTTAACTTTTCAAGTATTAAAAATTTCCTCCCACAATATAGACTCCTTTTGAGCCAATACAATCAGGGCAACGATTAATCCAATTTTTYCAAATCTATAATTGTTATAAGCCTTAGATGGGTTGGCCTTCAGTGCCTTCAGTGTCTGGTTCCAAGATAGACGATATTATCTAYGAYTTCGAAGTTATGAAAGTTATGACTATCAACAGTAACGTGGGAGCCAAGTCGCGAGTGCGAAAACTGTTTGTTTGATGACAGTCCTGAATTTMCGGTCTTMTGAGATATTYCGTSTTTCGATAAATAAATACTTCGCTAMAATATACTATAGAAAATAAATATATATTTTAATCACACTGGCTTTAAACTTCAACTAATTCTAAACTCATTATAATTTAATAAGTCTCCATAATTTTTACAGACTTTAATTCTATATCAAGTACATTTGTAAGAAAAACATATATATTTTAGTATTTATTTAACCATAACTTTACAATGAAGAAAAAGCGCCTAAGCAAAAAGATTTTGGGACTTGATAATATTAAAAAAATAASCGGAAGAATGAGAACTTCCGTAAGACATATCGGTTTGGCGGTACCAACTATCGGTTATCAACCCGTAGAAGAATTTGTTCGTAGAACAATCACCGATGAGGAACAAACACAAAATCGGCTTTTACGAATTAAATCTCAATATAAGATTACTGATTTGGCGCAAGAAAGTAGAGAGCAAGTTATCGAATACCAAGAACCAGAAGATAAAACCCAAACTGAAGTTATATACTCAACGTTTTCGTATATATCATTGCTGAGAAAGTTAGAGCTTCTTAAGAAAAGGTCTTCACCACTAAAATCTCATTCATCTACGTTTCTTCAGAGCTTATTTCCAWTACCAGACACAAGAAATATGCCCAAACTTGAAGATAATCAAAGCTCTACTGAATCGACCGTTGAGCAGTTAACGGATATTAATAGTGATGACACAAACGAAGCACTCGGGAAACTTATGAAAACAGACGATAATGAGAACTCAACAGAAATGACTTCGGAGACGATTGAAGACGATGAACTGTTGACTTTTCCRAGCAATTATTTAGAAACTGAAATGAAAAAAGAATTAAATTATGAAGATATTCGTAAAATAACACTGGAGAATAGAGAAGATACTGACGAAGAAGAACCGAATAAGTCCCAGATATTGTCGCACATACAGGATTCAAAGAATATGCAGTTAGCGTTTGACATGGAAGCATTTCTCAGTGCACTTATTACTGATGCTATAGACAAATATGAACCGAATAAGTTTCGTCAACACAACCTCGATAAGCCACTATTATTAAATGAGCTAATAGAAAAGCTCACGGAACTAGAATTTGAACGAAAAAATCGCATGTACTTAATTAAAGGTGTAGGCATGTTTTGCAACAGCAAAGGCCAACATCGGGTTTTCGCCGAGGACGCGCCGCATAACATTGAGACACTGAAGCAAAATTACCAAGAGGCTTTAATGAAGCTCGATAGAAGTTTAGGTAAAGAAGAAAATCTGAAAAGAGAAGTGCATGTRAAAAAAACGGAGCTTGAGCGCAAGCTGTCAATGTTTCAGAATAAAAACGATACAAARTTGCTGGAATTGGAACGACTCGTTGAAGAAACCTTTGGCGACAAAAAAGAACATTTAAAAATGGTAATTTTTTTTTTTTATTATTATAAAATTTAGATTTCTGTTTATTTATTTATAGATTGTTAAGTCGGAACTAAGTACAATGAGAAAAGTACGCGATGAAATATCGGCTCGACGTTGCGAATTGATCCGAAAACAGCATACGCATTTCGTACTTAAAGAGGTTAGGTTGAGTAATATAAAAGTAATATTTTAAAAAATTTCCAATCTCAACTAAAATATCTTTACTTACACACAGAAAGCAGATAAGTTCAGAGATCTAAGCGACAGCGTGACATATTCAAACTATGAGCAAATGCATGGTTATGTTCWGGAGTTGGAAAAGAAATTGAGAGGCAAGAATATTTTGCTTTATTCAATACTGTGTTTTAACATTYCACTTCTGCCCGACTTATGTACATACGTATTTTCAAAGAACGCAATGCTCGATGCAACAGAATGCGATCGCGATTCCATGAGGCTATACAAAAMAAGGGACACTACATGGAGCAGAAGACTTCGCTTCAAGCGAAGGTTAGCATCCAAAAAACGATACTACAGCAATTGCAGCTGGAATTGTCCACTACTCGGGAAATAGTATCAAAACTGAAAAAAGAACGAACGCGCCTTAAACAACAAATTTCAAAGKTGCATCTCGAATGTAGCTTATTCGATAAGCCGGCACTACTAATGGACTACGACGCGACCATAGAGAAAATAACCAAAGCCAGTACAGATGTAAAGCACTTACGTCAGCGGCATGACGATATTATATGTAAAATATCCCAACTTGAGTGTAATAATTTATTAAATTTTTGACATTTTTTCATCACTTTAAACATTATTTCAGGCTTTCATTTATTTCATTTATCACTARATAGCAAGGATATTGAATTCGAGATGCGGTAAGTAAAAATTTCTACCGTTTTATTTTAGTTCATGGTAAGAAAAGTTGTAAAACTACAGCTCTTGCCCTATTTATGATACCTAATATTGGATCCCAGAAAACAAAATATTTGATCTTGCAACATTATTCTTAAGGTTTTCAGTTCCTCAATAAATAATTCGAACACTTCGACGAGGGTATGTATCCCCGTTCATGGTCGGCACATGAAGAAGTTTGAATATCAATTACCCGTCTGAAGAACAACAAAGCGGMGGTGCCRAYGGATYGCCAGCCGAGCKMTTCAAACACGGCGGGAAYGAACTGRTAAGGTGCATGCATCAGCTTCTTTGTAAAATATGCTCGGATGAAGKCATGCTCCCCAATACACAAGAAGTGAGACCCCACAATCTGCGCCAACTRCCGTGGGATAAGTCTCCTCAACATCGCATATAAGGTTCTATCGAGCGTATTGTGTGAAAGATTAAAGCCCACCGTCAACAAACTGATTGGACTTTAGACCAGGCAAATCAACAAGTGACCAGATATTCACCATGTGACACATCTTGTAAAAGACCCTTGAAAAGAGAATCGACACCACCACGTCTATTTCATCGACGAAAAAGAGCTGCCTTTATGTAGMGATGTCTGAATTTGGTATCCCCGCAAAACTATTACGACTGCGTAAACAATAATAAAATCTCCATCAGGATCGGGAAGAACATCTCCGTGCCGTTCGATACCAAACGAGGTTTCAGACAAGGCGACTCCCTTTCATGTGATTTCTTCAATCTACTCTTGGAAAAAATAATACGAGTTGCAGAACTAAATAGAGAAAGTACCATCTTCTATAAAAGACGAAATATCTCCACTCATCAAACAAACAGTAGTCGCTGTTGGCAGTCATAACTTCGAAGTTGTTGATAATTTCGTCTATCTTGGAACCAKCGTAAACATCACCAACAAAGTCAGCTTGGAAATAAAAATGCAGGATAACTCTTGCCAGCATGTGCTACTTCGGACTGAGTAGGACTTTGCTTCCCAAGTCCTCTCTCGACGAA
>NW_017534664.1:55106-59256 GCF_001853355.1 Bactrocera latifrons
TTGATATTTGTAAAGATTTTCTTTTCATTACACACAACATTACAACTGGGAGACACAGGAAAAAGATATTTTCATTGCTTTATTARAATCAGACAAATATACACAATTATATTTTATAATAACAGCATTTAACATGGAGAAAGACTCCGTTAGAATTGTAGAGGGGGAAGATGTTGCATCTTATAAAAAAGAAGATTCAAAGTACAACTTTCAAGTAGGGAAATCAGCGCTTAAGTCTAGTAAAGTAATGGAACCCGAAGCTCCAGAAGAAAGGATATCGATTGAGGAAACGGCAAAAGTCACAACTGTGTTTGAAGTACTTGATGAAGATCTCTTAAGCAGTGAATCCGAATCAACAACATCATCGCGAGATGTTCRAGAAAGTGAAGAATCATCTGAAGATTTTTTTGAAAAATTAGGCACCATACCAGATATAGCTGCAATTGCAGTTGGAGAAACACAGACGGGCAAAGATATTGGCTCTTTTGTTGATCCCCTGACCGGTATGTTGTATGAAAGTACCGAGGAGGAGGAAGAGGGCGATGAAGAAGGAATGGTTGAGGATGAATCATCCACCACAGAAGATGAAGATATATCTGAAGATGAAGAATTATTGGAATTGCTAAAACGAGATGAAGAAATTGAAGCGCCAAAGGTAATTGACGAAGCAGAGGTTTTCGAAACATTTATGGAAATGGAGAAAAAGCAAGTCATTGAAGAAATAACGGAGTTCGACTGGATTGCATACGAGCGTGAAAAGGAATTAAAAAGCATAGCTGCGGACACAGTTATATTTCTTAAAGAACTAATCGCAGAGGTGGTTGAAAAGTCTGAATACGTCGATCCAAATATTTTCCTGCGACAACATTTGAACAAAGCCTCCCTTATTGAGGAGATAACCAAAAAAATGAAGCTGCTTGAGGTGGAACAGAAGGCGCGTAGCTTTCTTAATCGGCGCGTTGCCGAATTTTTCTATCGTAAAGGGCAATATCGTGTTTTTACCGATGATCCACCAGAAACCATACTCGACGAAATGAACAAACTAAAAGATGCCACAAATAAATTGGATCAAATGCTTTGCCGTGAGGAGGATCTTAAAAGTTCGACACAACAAGARATTGCTAACATTCAGCAGGATGTGTCCGCATTGCATATAAAAAATCAAGAAAAACTGCAGGAGTTCGAAGAACTTGTGAAAAAATCTTTTGCTAAAAAGGGTGAGCACTTAACATTGGTAAGATCGAGCAATTTTTACCGTTATGGCAACATTTCTATAACATCTTTTTGTGTTTGTATACTAGGAAGTCGATAAGGATTTGCGAAAGATGGCTAAGTTACGTGAAGAAATCTCAGATGCGCGGTATATTTTAGTTCAGAAACAACACTCAAATGCCACATTATCGGAGGTAAGTACCAAGCTTTATTACAAAGTTMTTATTATTATATGGGATAAAGTTTRAATAGTTTGGAAAGCATATTCGAATATTTTTTCAAATTTTGTATTTACTAGTTATCTCTTACGTTTTATCTCAGCTATATAAAGGTTCATACATTGTTTTTTTTTTTTACGTTTGTGGTCGAAGAAATATAATGACCTGAGATTTTCCCAAATATTGTGATTTGTATGAGCGCTTTATTTTACTTTTTCCTGGTTCCGGCTAAATTATATACTTTCAAATGTCACTTCGAACCCACTTATTTCATAGAGGAACAACAGCTGATAGCCGAAGTGTTTAATACTCAGAATAATTGTTTAATATTCAGATTGCTAGAAGGATCTTTAAAACGACTGTTTTGTTCTTCTGGTCGAAGGTACCAGAAACTCTTCTCAATTCAGCCTTGTATGATGCTTGCTTATTTGCCTATATGTCGCACCGTCTCAACGGATGCTATGCARATTCTCTTAGATGCACCSCTCTGGACCTGATKGTCGTACAGGTTAAGAAGCTTGAAGAAGGTTTGAGTGTRTCATTACTGCGGAACTGCTGGATTTCCSATGATGATGTGTAGAGGGAGGCATATCTAGGAAACATTAGGCTTCTAGATGATAGAGTTAGGTGTAGGTGGCAAGACCGTTGGGATAATAGTCATAACGGCCCAGTGACTTATCATACATACATACTTACATCCGGAATTTTTTTTTTTTTTTTTTTGCTTTTTTTTTTTTTTTTTTTTTTTTTTTTTTTTTTTTTTTTTTTTTTTTTTTTTTTTTTTTTTTGTGTTCAGGATAACTCGACTTAAGGTTTTATCTTAGTCTGGGTTTCCTGCTTACGGGACATTGGCATCTGAGTGCATTTTTGGAATCTGGGTGGTACGGAGATTAGATGTTAAGATGTTATCGGTGTGCTCTTCACTAGTCGAAATGCCAAAYAGTTAGGATTGAGTTTTTTAAGCGGCGAATTCATTTTACTGGGAGAGTTAGTTTTGTATGAGTTATGTGTTTATAGGGTCCAACCCTTGCCCACCAGTCCAGAGCTGTATAGAAACGCAACAATTAATAGTTTCGGCTACGAGGTTTGACCGGAGACTAATTCAGGAAGCAGGAGCCCAGAGGTTTTAAATGAGCCACGAACCCTACCAAGGTGGTTGGTGTCCTTTTGAGCATCAGGGGGCCTATTCTGTAACTCGATTSGAAACAAAATTTACTCGAATTCGGATTTTTTATATTCCGTAACTCGATTTCGGACTTTCAAGCCAATTTTCGAATAAAATATTCGTTAGCTTTTGAGTTGTAGAAAGCGAAAACGGAAATTGTATGTTTATTCAAATTTAGAAAAAGGCTTGCAATGGCTTTAAAAATTATAGATCATCTTTAAATTTACAATTTGTTTTTTTTTTTTCAATTTAATATTCTGCAGCAATTGAAGAAACTGGAGAATCTTGGCAATAATTTCCAGATGCGCGAATTTGAATCCTTGCAAAATGAATGTCAAGCCTTGGATAAGAAAATTGAGGGTAAGTAAATTTTCCCTATTYAATTCCTTTTCTAAACTTTCAGTTTCATTAACATCGATTTACATTTGCCACCGTAGAGCGCAATGCTGAATTAGTTCGGTCACGTGTGCGCTGCAATGCCGACTTGCACGTCTTGGGTCATTTGAAGGAGAAGCAAGCTATGATTCGTAGCAARATCAAAATTCAAAAAACATGTCTAGCAATGTTACAGTCACAAAAATATACGGCGCGCAAATGTATTTTCGATTCGAAGAAGCAACGCTCCGAAATGCGTAAAGAAATCAAAGAACTGAGCTACCAATGCGGCTTACTCGATAAACCGGCTCTAATGCTGGATTTTGACAATACAGTAGAACAGATCAATATTGTCATGGACAAAGTGGATAAACTACGTAATAAACACGATGAAATTCTTCATAAAATAGTAAAACTCGAAGCCAAATGCTTGTAAGCTCGTAAAACTGTGCATATTGCACCGGCCTTAGTGTAATCAATAAATGATTGCGCAATCATTTTCAATAGAATAACGATTTTTTTATTTGCAATGTACAAACGATGGCATAGRAATGCTGTAAGTATAAATGTTTCTTAAACCACACGATAAGTTCGAAGGATTTCAGGTGAAAATAGAAGTTTGGGTTCCYAGTTGCTGTTTGGTTTCCCTTGGCTGTATTTGTATTGTATATATTTTTATGTGATTATTCTATGTGTTTTGATAACAACTTGCGCCACTTCAGGGCAATTTTTGTTCTGTCGCGTATATAGTAGTATATGTACTCGTTGTTGATGCCATTCCATAGGCGAGTCACGGTTCTAGAGTATTCAGTTGTATTTGCAGCAGGAATAACGGGATGTTAAACTTATTCCAGTGTGAGAGCGCCTCAAAATTAGCGTTTTTTATGACATTTTCCATTATGGCCAGATCAGAAAAAAAGCTATTTTTGGGCATTTTAAATAAAACACCCAATTCGCATTTTCCACACCACCTATGAGGTATACAAAAGGGCGCGTTACCGAAGTTATTTTTGGGTGCTCGGTTCCTCAGTAGGCCTGTATCACCCATTAAAAATTTATTTATACAATAAAATTAAAAAAACAAAACGATAACAATTCATACTGTATAAAAAATTAACAAAAACAATATCACTCCATATCACAGCATAATAATAAAGTATAATACTTAAAACAATAAAAA
>NW_017534664.1:61611-70734 GCF_001853355.1 Bactrocera latifrons
GTTTAGGTGGTTTTGACGTTTAGCAATTGTTCTCTCACTTCCAGTGAGAGAGGAGTTAAACATCTCTTTATCTATATTATCAGTATAATCAGCATAGGTTGCCGTCATTGTGGAGTCAGAGTTGATCACTGGAAGCTCTGCTTTATAAAGAATTCAGAGCACAAGAGCAAGCACATGCTTTTGGGACACGTAAGACCTTAGCAGAAAATTTTAACGTATTGGTAATTTTTCCTTYAATTTAACCAGACTTTGTCAAATGCTTGGGACATCAAGGAACACAGCGGAGCTGTTTCTATTCCAACACCGTCAAAAGCCTGTGTAAAAATATTCTTTCGAATAATTACCAGTAGACTGGTCGATAAGAATTAACCAGATATTCAGGTTTTCCGGGTTTAAGAATTAAAATAACCTCAGCAYATTTCCAGTGTGATGAGAAATGACAAAATATGAGTATTCCGTTAAAAAGCCTGACAATCATGTTCATTACTTTTTCGGGTGGCGCCGTAAGTACAAACGCATTAATTCTGTAATAACCTGTAMCTTTTTGTTTACTAATACTTTGATCTCCTCATGCATTTCTACAGCATCTATTTCAGCAATGGGAATTTTCGTTTGATAAACAGCATCCAAAAAAATTGCCGACTGTCGCATTGCTAGATACGTCACCAAACTTTTTAGGAGTAAACGTGTCTTTTAGGTGACAAACACCTCGGCTTTCTCTGCATAGGTTCTGCACCAAAGGCCTCTACTGTTTAAAATTGTTGGACATCTAGATATCSGCTTATTGTGTTGCCTAGTCGAATTCCAAAGACTGCTTACTGGATCTTCTGGTCTGGCAGCAACCAGAAACGTCTCTAGGGACTTGTAGCGAAATTTCCACAGAACATGCTTCAGCTCCTTTATGGCACGATTGAGAAGTGTTTTGTTATTAGGATTACTACTGACTTTCCATGCATGCCGAGAGCACAAGAGGTAAATATTCTTTCATTCGATACCTGTCTTTATACTACAAGATCAGAATTTGTAACTAAATATTTTTTAGGTCGGCTTTTGAAACGAGCAAATTCATAGAAATTACTATTTTTTTTCACCATGACTCAAATCAGCAGCCCTTCTATCAAACATATGTACACATACTAGACTACAAAAAGTCTGCGTACAAGGTACCCAAAAAAACCAGAACTCAACCAACAAGACTAGTTGAATCGACCAACGGCTTTATTTTAATCACTTCGGYTTTAAAGCCTTTCAAGACGTGGGGTATCCTCAAGATCAAAATTGCCGAATCCAAATTTGGCGAACCAATTTTTGCATTGACATTYATTCAAGACATTTTATCCATACACATCACCACATTGTTTTCAATCTACCATTTCGATAGAGCACCAAATGCAAACTGTTTCAAAAAATTTAGGAATTTTTTTAACAAGCAAGCCTTACTTTATCAGCTGTTCAAATATGCGAACAGATTCAATAGGATCAGCTGTGGTCATCAAACGAAATTGTTAAAAATCACTGGCCGAAACCGGTTTTTGACCTACAGTTTCTTAAGTAAAGTTATTCTAAATGATCCGCAGCACATTTTTCGCATACAAAATTTCTTCGTCTTTTTTTTGGCTCCCTGTAAATCGACCCGCTCTATTGCATATTTATATGTATGTGTATCTTCGTCGAGGCATGAGTTTCCCATATTGTTTACCGTCTCATTTTAATCAAAGCAAATGCGATGAGCTTGACACTTCAATTATTTGCACACACCCGCAGATGTTATTACTGCCGCTGTTGTAGTTTTTTATCACACAACTGTCATTAAAGATGCTTTCTATCATCTTTTTTTACTATTAGTATAAATTAGCAAGAATAAGTAGAAAAATAGACTCATAATTATTARAAGTTATAGCAAAAAGAGCGATATCTCGGAGTATAAATTAAACGACAGTATGTTTGTATGTCAGTATGTGGGCTTAGGCGCTATAAAATTCGTGTATACCTATATATATACTTATATAGGTATATAAGAACTTTATATATAATAATATAATTAGCATTAAGAGCTTTTCGTGCTTTTAAATAAATTAAATTTATATGTACGAGTATATCTAGACAAAGGCATACGTTTAAACATTACTTCAATAAAAGTGGATCGAAGAAAGTATAATAGAAAAAATTTGTATTTATAAAAATCTATTCCATATCTCAAAAACTACAATGGTAAATAAATCAAAAACGGTTTGGGATATCAATGAAATTCTCTATTCCTGTTAAAGTACATTCGATGYCATTATGAATGGAACTCTTCTTCTTTTGCATGGCCACCACGGGCGAGCACGAAATACAGACGCTGAATTTTCGCAGGTTTTCTAGCATAAATCGGCCGATACTGCTGCAATTCCATTGCATCCATATCGATATTCGCACGAAGTTCATCAGCTTGTTAACATAGACATCTTCGGCGGCCGATTGGCTGGGCCATTTCGTGAGATAACACGTTCACCAAATTTGGTTTTCAATAAATCGATTGTGATATTCGTTGTGGGGCTTGGGATGTCGTCCTGTTGGAAACACATATTGTCCAAGTCCATATCATCTGTTTCTGGTCAAAAGTATTCATCTATCATTGAGCGGTAGCGATTCCCATTCACAGTAAAGTGCCGATCTTCATCATCACACAAAAAGTACGGCTCAATGACACCGCCGGCCCGTAAACTGCGCCAAACCCCAGGATTCAATGGGGACTCATAGAGTACGTGTAGAATGCTGCTTCACCAATTATGCATATCTTATTGACGAAGCCATTCAGCCAAAAATGAGCCTCRTCGCTGAAGATGATTTTTCGATGAMATTCCGGATGGATTTCAAATTGTTACTCAGTCCTATTCATCACACATGCCAAGATTCTGTTGATCGAGCGGCYTCAGTTCTTGCGTCAATTTTTTTTATCTTGTAAGGATGTAGGCCAAGATCTTTTTGCAAAATTCGCCACAACGACGTCACACAGATGCCCAATGCTTGAGATCGTCGTGTGAGGGATTGATTTGAGTCATACTCAAATGATGCGCTAGCGGCAGTAWTATTCTCGACACTTCGGGCACTTCTTTATCTCACTGACACGGGGATATTTTGTACTGTGCCTGTAGATTCAAATTTTTCCATTAGACGCTCAATTATTGATCTGACGGGACGATTATGACCACCATAAATTGGACGTAGCGCTCTGAGAGTTGAGGCCACTGACTTCGAATTTTGATAATCAATTTTAATAATTTCGACTCGTTGGATGATATATCTTTCCGTATTAAAATGGTACACCGCATTGCTTGCTCTCCTCATTGCTCTTCTTTTGTAGCGTCTCTATTAAAAAACTCGTTATATACAGATGGAYTGATGAACAAAAAATGGATGTGGCTAAATTAACTCAGCTCGTCACGCTGATAATTTATACATATATTTACTTCCTAAGGTCTCYGACGTTTCCKTTTGGRGAACAACTAATGAAATTTCAAAATCGGCCAGTCTATATGGTAACTCTAAATCCATGTACCATACCCACCAGATATGAATATGTGTATATCGGTTTTTCACAATTTAATAATATTATAATACATCGCAATATTAAACTCTCTGCTAATAAATACGTAAATCCAGTGGCGAAACCGTTTATTGCTCGAACAGACGCGAAATAAAAAGGAATGAAAATAATTCCTAACTGTCAGCAATGTGTGAGTATACATACATACCAAAACTGTGAATATATTTTCTGGGAAACTGGCTTGCGAAAGGACATCCGATACGCTGTTGTTATGACGAGTGTGATGACAATTTTACTTCCGTCATTTCGTTGATGATGAAAAGGAAATGACGGCCAGTCACATAAGCAACTACCCAGCAAGAATAGTTTAGAGATTTGTTTAGTTCCGGAAATATACTGATTTTACAAAGATAAAACCAGAAAAATTTATTGAGAAATATGCTCTCGAATGTAAGTATTAAAAGGGTGTAACTTGCTTCAAACAGTAATAGATAAATCGCAAAATTACATAATATTTCCATCGCTTATCATCTGTTTTGTATTTACACGCATCCGGTTGTGTTGACAATATACACTCTTTACCGCGCAATTACTGTAGGTAAGCCATTGAATTGAGATTGATTCCAAATGTGTGCAGAGAGCTGAATTTGTTTAGCCAGATATATGTATACGCATAATTATATCTGAATACACTTACACATAAACACACATACAAATATGGAATTATATGTATGTTTTACTGGACGGTGCCAGTTGTGTACCATCCGTGCACTTGAGCTTAAAATCGCCGTCACTAAGCAACTTTCGGTCAGCGCCTAAAGTTAGGCAACGTTTATATTAAACTTGTRGTAGAGATATTCCATTTAACCCATTTAGCGCCATAGCATTTTTTGCATACAATTACAAAAAAATAATTCTTGCATTAAAACCTTTTTGCTATAAGGAAATATGTGAAATAAAAAAAACATTATTTGAGTGCGATTTATCAGTGTGGGATTCAGAGGGGTGAAGTGGAGGACATTTCCCCCCTCAAGGGCAAAAAGTGTGTACTTTGAAAAACAAAGAAATGGAAAATCTTAGTGACTTCTTGATAGACAGATTCAAAGGCTTTTTAGTTAATGACAAGGTCATGCGATGATTGAAAATCAAAGATGAAGTTGATCATCTTCAGACTTCTTGATAGACAGATTCAATGGCCTTTTAGTTATTGACAAGGTCATGCGACGATTGAAAATCAAAGATGAAGTTGATCACTGGTAGTACCATTGGGGGAAGAAGCAAAAATCCAAAGACAACAAGATACCGACTACTGCATTGGAAACGTTGAAGAATCGCGATGTAGTAGACCTATACCCCATAATTCATAGTGTTCTTGGCATATTCTGCACACTTCCGGTGCGAATGTGAGCTCTGAACGATCTTTTACGACACTTCGCCGCATAAAAACGTGGCTTCGGGCGAACGTGCTTCAAGATAGATTAATCGGTCTGGTGTTGCTGCACATGCATCATGACATTGAAGTCACTGCAAAAGAAGTTTTCGAATGATTCCCAAAATTTAGCGCAAATCGTTTTGTTAGTATTATACATTGCAACAAAGTATGTCACACGCACGTCTACGATTTATAATATGTTTGTTTTTTTTTTCAATTTAGTAGGATATGATATTAGAAGGTCGATTTGAAATTTTTCGAACATAAATTAATATGTATAAAGACTACAATATTTAATATAATAATCTTCGTGTTTCAAGTAAATTTTTTGAATTACAGCGTTCCAATGTGCAGCTCCTTAGTTCAATCAGCTACAAGAGTTTATCTATAAAGTCCATAATCCAACAGTTTTTTATCTGATTACCAAATCGATTTTGGTAGGCAAAACCGGATAAATAAACAGTAGGTCTTTCTATGGCCAATATCTTCTGAAAYTCAAAAATTTGCCGTGTTTTCTTAAAATATGTAAAAATATACCCTTAAACTTAAAAAAAAAAAATGTGTTCCGTAGTTCCCCGTTTTGAAGCTGTCACCCTAGGTTTTCGAACTCTTTTGAATGGCAATATATGCCGTGAGATCGCGGTTAATCTAAATAATTGACACAGCCTCTGGTGACAATAACAGGTGTTTTATGCCTGTAGTGTTACGAAAAACAATATAAATAGGTTCAAATAGGTCTAGAAAAAAACGGTACAACTGATATTTCAAAGATAAATATGGCTCTGGTTCGACGAATGAAACTCCCATTTGATTATGCGCAGCACATAAATGCAGTCATCGCTCGAATCGAATTCCTCAAAAGTACTTARAAAACAGCAGCGATGATTATTTTTTAAGATGGAATAATGAGCTGTTTGAACTGACATTAACGATGAGAACATTTCAGAAGTTCTTGGATTTGTTTGAATTTTTGAATATTCGTCAGTCTCGGAACTGTTTTAATTTACACATTTTTCGATTATTTTCATTTCGTGCCGTGGGTGGAGAGGCATTGAAACGTGATTCTGTTGGATAACTACGCTCGGCCTCAACCGTTTAAACTTACCTAGAAACGTTTATATACATAGGAACTTTTATCCATCCCTCCATTTCCCCAGATATTGCGCCAAAATTGCATTTTCTTCAAGAAAAAACTGGGAAAATGTAGTTGCCTAAACCTAATATTTAACAAAAACAGTGTTAATATTGTAAAACTAAGTAGTTATTTTTATTACTATTAAAACGCTGCCTCGAAACATTTTCGAGTTAAACGTCCGCTATGGTTTTTCCTAGAAGCGTAGAAGCTAAAAATAGCAAGCAGATAAATAAATTAGATTTGGTTAGAATTAAATTTCAGTACTTCACAAACAACTCAAAAGAACTGAGTTCCTATATCCCAAATTTAATATTTCACACTTTGAGATCACCTTTAAAATTTTTTATATAGCTTGTGTTATATTGCTTTTAACTTCTCTAGGATACTTTTTATATATTCTGAAATTTAGCTCTCCTCAACTACTAGATTTTGGTAATCAAACAGCAAGAATCAATACTTACATACCGAGCTAACGTCTTGTTATTGTTTATCAAAATATCAAATATCGACAACATTCGGCTTTAAGTTAAAGTTATGGCAAAAACTTACGATTTTTTCTCATGTGATATAATGGGAATGAAAGGATACATATCTACATATGAGCATATATATGTATATGTCAGCGCTCCGAATGTGCCACTAAGATTATGCATTTGCTCTTTCATACACAACCAAAATAATAAACACAAATACAAGCATTAAACATGTGCATTTTTTAAAGCCTTAATAAAACATAGAATATTATATCATGCAATAAAAACGGAAGGAGTGATAAAAAAAACCAACACACAGAAAAACATTACGAAATCATTTATAACAGAATAGTGCCGAATATATCCAAGGATATTTAATTCTTTCAATATGGAAACAGTCATTTAAAATCCTTTTGTATAAAAGTGTATATCAGTTATACCAAAATTTGTTTAAGCTGTCACCGCAAACCCAAATAACTTTTTCAATTTCGTAAAAGGAAATGTACTCCAGCAAATTTTCTGATTTTGTAAACCTTGTATCATTAGGTTTTAGGGTAGTCTCTTATACACATCTAGATGTGTATAAGAGACAGGTATAGGGTCCATAAACTGCACAAATTTTATTGGCGGCTTGAGATGCATTTTTGTCTTTATCGTAGTAGTACTGTAAAATATGCYGTATTTTCTCTTTATTTTGCTCCATATTTGCGCCGCTATAACTCATGAACGACTTAAAAGAAACGACAATCAATCAAACACGTGTTAGCGCGTGAAATGAGCTTTCCAAAAAGGTATAGCATGACCCGATGCGACGAATAAAACTAGAACCTCACGCTCTCAGCGCCAACTAGCGAATATACCGCAAGACTTTTTTGACAAATAATATATCTGTCTCTTATACACATCTAGATGTGTATAAGAGACAGCGCTTGAGATGCATTTTTGTCTTTATCGTAGTAGTACTGTAAAATATGCTGTATTTTCTCTTTATTTTGCTCCATATTTGCGCCGCTATAACTCATGAACGACTTAAAAGAAACGACAATCAATCAAACACGTGTTAGCGCGTGAAATGAGCTTTCCAAAAAGGTATAGCATGACCCGATGCGACGAATAAAACTAGAACCTCACGCTCTCAGCGCCAACTAGCGAATATACCGCAAGACTTTTTTGACAAATAATATATCATATACATACATTAATTTTAGCAAAATTTTGATAAAGAAAATCTTTCGACTCACGTACATAAACTTGATTTTCTGGGTTGGCAACCAAGATTTCTTCCATGGGTTTCTTTTTATCTTTATAATAGAGCATAACGAATAATATTTGATATTCAATTAATGTCTCTTCAGGTCTTYCGCAACGTAATCACCTTTTTTCGATCCCTTTATTACTAACACCTTTTTACAACATTGGTTGGACCTACATTGGACCATATCCATTCTGACAAGTTAGAGTCCGTTCAAAAACAGACTTTACTTTTCGCCTTAGGGCATTTCCGATTCTTTCTACCGCCAAACATTAGTCCTTTACAACAMGACTACGACTAGTAAGTGTAGATCTATAACCTGCACTTAATAGTCGTAGAGAAATGCTTGACATAATATTCTTAATAAAATTCCGGAAATGAACAGTTTGTAGTTCCTTTCTAATTTCTRAACTTAAATGTATAATATCACAATTCACTTTTCGAGGCAGTTTAGACGCTTACTGTCAAAATCTTGTAGTCTAAAATTTCAAAAATTATAAAGGCTATAGTATATTGGTTTCTCTTAATAAATAAAATCATAGCAAGTCACGACTCTTTTTAGAATATAACGTAGCAGAAATTAGCATAGCATAATATAATTAGCATTTTCAAGTTTGATATAATCAATGTGATGGAATACAAACTTAAAGCCTTAATAAAATATAGAAAATATTTCCATTTTAAAGCTGACTTCACAGGATACTACGGAACTACTACTTCACAACCAAAGCATCCAAATACACATAGTACATATGCACATATGCCATCATATTATAGATATATATTATCATATACATATATACATACATAATAACCACACTTGTAAGCCTCGAAAAATTAGCAATCACTTCGTTCCTACATATACATACGTGTGTACGTATGCATATGTTTACGGCAAATTTTTCCGCTATGACTTTCCGAAATTTCTAAAATAGCATGCTTTGGTCATTCACAGCAAAATGCCATTGCGCTCATTAAGTTTAAGTTTAAATTATAAATAACATGCATACGTCAATGTCGTCATTTTCGCACACCCACACACACGCACACGCATGCAGTGGCGGCGAAAAATAAGTTGTATGAATAAAAACATATTTTTGAAAAAAACAAAGCAACTAGACGCGAAAGTTATCAACGCAGTAGCCACATGTGGCCTGTTCGTGAATTCATATTTACAGTTTTTTTTTTTTTTTATTTATTGAATTTATTATTATCTAGTACACAGCCAAACACATGTATTTGTGTGTGCCTACATATCTGCGATTCGAGACACTTCCAATAAGCAATAAAAGAGAGTGTGCC
>NW_017534664.1:70889-71765 GCF_001853355.1 Bactrocera latifrons
ATTATATTATTGAGTTATATTTTACTACTTCCATATTATTTTCAATAGCAATAAAATCAAAATATTATTCTGAAATCTTGCGACACTCTCAATTTTTTTTTTTTTTTTTTTGTTTTTTTTTTTTTTTTTTTTTTTTTTTTTTTGTTTTTTTTTTTTTTTTTTTTTTGTTTTGCCTTTAAGTTTGTATGGGCACTCGCATTGATGCGTAGGCGTATTTTCGTTTATTCTGAGCCATATTCATGATAGCAAGACAGCAATGTCAAAAAATAAGTTTTTTTCTGTTTAGACAACGAGATGTCACATTTTGTTAAAAATAAAATTATGATTGTTTTCAAAAGCGTTTACTGAAATATATACAAACACTTTTTCTTTGTTTTTGTTTCTTTCACTCARACAAATTTTTTGACTTTAAACCACAGTATTTTGACTCAACATAGTTTCAGTAGATTTGTCAGTAGACAATGTTATTTAGAGGRCAATAAGTACTAGTTATCGTACGAAATAACGAAATAAGGTCTCCTTGATACGTCCATTACTCCGAAACGCCGTTAGGCTTACGCAAACACTTCCTTACGTCTTCAAAATCATCATTTTCTTGCACCAATGGTTACTAATATAAAAAGGTGGCAACACCATAAGGTCATAATTTTAAAACAATCCTCTTTTTTTTGTTTATGTGCTCATATTGCATTAAATTTCACTTTTTAAAATTTTTTACATGATAAGTTTTATTAAGGTGGCAACGCCAAAAATTTTTAAATGCTAACTTATGAAAGCGAAATAAATTTTTTACTCGCGCTATATTTTAATTTTTTATTATTTTTTTACTCAAAAAAAATCGAGTGGCAACGCCATTTTTGTTGACTTAGTTAATAT
>NW_017534664.1:73429-74645 GCF_001853355.1 Bactrocera latifrons
CATAAAATACGCAAGAGCGAAATAACTTTAAATTTAAGACCAAAATTTATTTTTAATTTTAATTTGAACAACACATTTTATTCTTTATTTTTAAATTAAAAAATTGCTTTTAGACTTTTTTATTAATCCGGTAATTGGGATTAGAAATATGAACATTGCTTTTAATGAATATTTTCGAGATTAGAAAACTAAAATATATAATTTTGGATTTAAAAAAGTATTTAAATTTTATTTTTACAATCCATTACTTCGGTGAGAAATGTGCAAATTATTTGCAATTATAATTTTTGGCATTAAAATGAAACTGAATACAAATGTTAATCCATTAGTTGCCTTGCTGCACAAACAAAAGAAATAAACAACATGAAGACGTGAGACAAAGTTACAAATAAATAAAAATCATATCGAAAAAATACAAATATATAAAGAAATGTACTAAAAATTATATAAAATTCGTAAATACTTCTAAATCAAAAAATTAAAAAAAAAAATTATATTTTAGCACTTAAATTTATGTATCTATAAGAAGTATCTTTTAACATGGAACAACGAAAACTGTTTCAAACCACAGAAATCTTAACATTCCGACAATAAGCTCAAGCTAAAAATCTTAATATTCCAACAATAAACTCAATATAAAGACATATCGTAGAATAAACAAACAGCAGCTGGTATACCCCAGATGTTTTTCACAACTTATGTCCACAAACCGCTAATATTTAGCTAAATTCCGTAACCACAATCTGAATTTGCAATGCCCATACAGCCAAGAGCAAAATTTAATTGAGCCAACTGACGGAAGTTTTGTTTATCATAWCATATATGTTGTATATTTACACTTGCGAAAAACATCCACATTTCCAGCTCACGCCGCTAATTCTTATTAGATAATCAACTGCACTCAGGTCACGTATTCACTTACATGAAATGTCTAACTCGCAGCAAATTTATGAACTAATGTATGTACTTACAACATCCACARGCTTGTGTGCTTATATGTAAAATAAAGTTTCAATATTTATTATTTACAACTAGCATACATATATAATATAATGTTATGCGTATTTTGTTTTAATAAAACTGCCAAAGCGCAGTTCCGCTCAATTTGCTCACAAATTCAGTAATATGAAATACACGGCGTATACGCAACATTTGTTACAAAGCCTTATTTCCGTAGCAAATTGGATAGGAAACAGTTTGACATTGACAATTTTAA
>NW_017534664.1:75682-82522 GCF_001853355.1 Bactrocera latifrons
ACTTTGTTTTTGAATACGAAGGAAGAAGCAACCACAAATTTTCTCCAACATTTTTATACCCTGAACTGGGTAAATTAAGATTATCACGAAGTTTGTAACACACAGAAGGAAGCGTCGGAGACCCTATAAAGTAGATATATATAAGTGATCAGTATGTTTAGCCGAATCGATTTATCCATGTCCGTCTGTCCCTCAGTTTTAAAGATATCGTTTTGAAATTTTGCAAACGTCATTTTCTATTCAAGATATCTGATCACTATGATATATGGCTGCCATACAAACTGAATTAGCGGAATCTCTTGCATCTTGCATGAGAAGCTTCCTCTTTTGACTTGGTATCTTCACGAATTTKACATGGATTACTGCTTAATTTAATAATATAATCTCCGGAAAAATTGTTCAGATCGGATGACTAAAGCATATAGCTCCCATACAAACTGAATACATCGTTACTAAAAGAAATGCACCTGCGAAGGTATATTAGCTTCGGTGCAGCCTACCTTAACGTTTTTTCTTGTTTTCTTCTGAAAAGTTAAAAGTTTAAACTTCAAAAACTCGTTACCGAAGCAAAGCGACAATATGATTTTGATATTTTGATTCAAGTTTTTTTCGAGGCACTTAGGATAATTGGTGCCATTGCTGTATTTTTTTTTTTTAACATTTCTCCATGAAAATTTCACGGAAAATTATTCAAATATCATACTATCTCATATTATTGGTTTTTAGAGAGATAGATTTTAGTTCTTTCATAAAAAAAAACTATAAAAATGTACCTTTATTTACACAAGTTAATCCTACTCAATCCTTAAATAAAAAAAAATTAGAAGAAAATATATGTAAATAAATAAATGTAGGTTATATGAACCTCAACTCATTTAACATTTTTTTTTTTTTTTTTTGGTATTTTCCGCAAAATTTGCATACAAGTAAACTAAAAAATTTAAAATCACAATTTTTATTTTTTCGCTTTTTTGAATGCTCTTTAATTAAACACTTGCGAGCAACCTTTTTCCGATTGACCTTTTCGACATATCATTCTTTTTTCAAGTAGCAGTAATTCACACATGAATTCAAACACTACATAACGCGTCCTTGCACAAATTAACAAACACAGCACAACAACAACAACAACAATACAAAAAATTATAAATTTTTGCCTCAAAAGAGTAAATGAACTTGAATGCTCGTGTCAGCAGCAGCACCTTCATCAAAACGCACAATTAGTGAAGGTTTACCGTTACATAATCTATGCACAGACCTTAGTGTCACTGTAACAGAGAAAAAAATTAACCAATTATTATTATATTTTTTTTAATCTCAAAGCCTTTAAAAATTGGACCCATTTTTGACACTTAAAATCTCATTAGCAACATTTTCATAATTAATTTTAAGTGGTTGAAAGCAAAAAAACACAAAATACAGCAAAAAAAAAAACAAAAAATGCAATTAATTTGGCACATTGCAAATAAAGGACCTAGACGCAATGTACTTTGCAATTACGCAAAACGGAAAAKTTGTGTGTAAAGAAAAATGCCCGTAACGACCTGCCCGCGGCAGCCGMACTGCTGCTATGATAATGCTGTCGCCAACGCCATATTTGCGATGGTGCTGCGCCCCGTCCGCAATTGTTCCAACGCCTGCAGCAGTGAAGCCATGCTGGCGAGCTGCTTGGCGTTGAATTGTCATTTTTGGTTGATTACGAATTGTACGAGGCATGCGGGTAATGACTGGTGACTGCTGTCCATCATACAACCACACAAGCGTCAAGCGCAAGCGAACGAAATTTGCTCAGCTGACAATTCATAGAAAGGGTGTGTGTGTGTGTGTGTGTGTGAAAAAGTATGCTTCATCGTTAAAATTACATTTTTACATGAACGCACACGCGCATACACTTACAGTTGGGAATATCCTATGATCAACTTGTTTTGCTAGCGAAATATTTTTCCACTTACGTGCCTCTGTTGAGCTTTTCAATAACACGCTGTGTTATTGTTGCTTTAGCTCGTCTTCATTTTTGCATGCCCATCGACAATTATTCTTTGTGCTTCTGGAAGTTCTCGCAAAATGACGAAATTCAGCTATTTTTAGTCGTACAACTAGATGATAGCCAATAAACAGTCGATCGCAGCATCGCGCTTCRCACTGCCAAACGTTATTTGTAGTTGTACACCTGTTTTACGTCTTAGCAGCAACAGAAATTTTCTTGTTTTTCACGGCGGAATTTTTATTTTGCTGTTACCTCAATATTCACTAAACAAGTGTGCTTGTGTGTTGCGTTTATGGCACCAAATCGCTTGTTTGTCTTGCTAACTAGCTGCGCTGGTTGGATGTATTTACCTTTTGGTTGTTCCTTTTGTTGTTGTTTTTGCGATTTGCCTATATAAAAAATTATTGGAAAGCACGAACTTCTGCGCGATAGTTTTTATTTCGCATTTAGTAATAAATCTAAATAATAAAATATTTTTTATTTTAATATCGTGCTTTTACTAGTCTTTAAGACAGCGTATAATAAAATATATTATTTAGTATATTATAGTTTCATTATACACTAGACAGAAATATACATTAAGACAAAAAATAACTGAGAAATTGTAAATAAATTTGCGGGCTAAATTATATTTCAAAAAAATGTAGTTCGCTAAGTTGGTAGGACTGCCTTTAATTACTCGTACTATGCCAAATATGAGCGCTATCTGTGAACTAGTTTATTTTCAGCAGTTTTTTAAGTGGGTACACCTCAGTAGTCCACTGCGATTTTTAGCAATATATAATATTAAACAAAGAATGTGTCTCAAAATTTGGCTTACATTGATTCAGTTTTGTCAAAAACGCGAGCCACAAGTGGTACAACGCCTTCTAAAACTGTCGAGAGATAGTTAAAAACATGCCTCGTTGTGGACAACCRTCTAACTCTGCAACGGATGAAAATATTAAAAAATGCTTAAAAATTGTCAGCCAAGTGTTAAAGAGACGACAAGAGAGCTCGACATCTCTCGCGAGTTCGTTTGAATGGTTTTGATTGATGTTTTGTGTCTGAAACGCGTTCTTGCTCGACTCTATGAAGCTGGCATAGGTTTGTTTATTTGACATGCAATTAAGTAAAAAATCATCAGAATATAGAAAAAACGAGCCGAAAACAAAAAAAATTGATGCCAAAGCCACTCAACAATCAAGGAGATGCTCAATGTTTTTTTCGATTTTCGTGGTTTAGAACATTATAAATTTGTTCCGGAGAACAGAGTAAGGCAGAATAAGGAGTTCTATTTGGCCGTATTTTGTCGTTTGTGTGAGAGCATCTGTCGAAATCGGTCTGAATTATGGAAGAACAATTCATGGATTTTACAAAAACGCAATGAATACAACCGATTACCGTATTCACCAGATTTGGTTCCGTGTGAACATATTTTCAGTTGACCCCAGAGAATTAACAAAATTCGCTAAAGGAGCTTATGAAAAGTGTTTCATGATCTGGAAAAACCGTTGGCGTCATGTGTACCTGGTGGAAATTACATTGAATTCGGCAAAATAAATATCGACGAACAATTAAAAATATTTTGCGTTTCATTTACAATTTCCCGGTACTTTTTTTTACAATATAGGTCATATTTGAACAATTTTCAAAATATTTTTCCTTTTCGTTTTCAAAGTAAGAAAATAAGAAAATATTTTTTAATGAAAGGCAATTCAATTAAAGTTTTAACCTCATATGCTATAGAGGGACAGGGTGTGCCATTGTTTTTGGGAAATAAATCCTTTTAATACCCACAGTAAAATAATTTRTTTTTGTTGTATATTTTCTTTATTTTTTGCCCATCAACGGTKCGAGTACTACTGCAGTAGACTTTATTTTTCAAATCAACAGATATAAGGTTTGARAAATAACAGCTGATCAAATATATTCTGTACTGAAAAAAAATTTCAAATTCAAAATTTTCACTTATTTTAATAAAAATTGAATTATCGATTCGAAAACATACCATTCAAAGATGTATTTGCGTAAACTTATTTTAGTATGCAATCCAACAACAAATTTTGTAAACTAGTATAAAAATTTATGATTTTATGATTTTACGATGCTTTATGACATGTTGTGAGTACCCCAAATATGTTTTTGGGGTCGCTGAGCTCGAACCCGAACTCTGTTTTGCTCCATCCCGTCATACTGGGTGGATTTTGAGTGGCAAACTTAACTTTTTCAACTTTTTAAATATTAACAAATTTGCTTGAAAATTATTACTCGTGTTTACGAGATCACAGATTACGAATTTTATATCTCATTTTCTAAATTAATACCCAATTTTCACCATAAATTGTCATTTATTTTGCAAATACTTACAATTAGCCATACCTAAAAACAACGACGTGGAGCTAGCAGGCTTCAGTTCACTTTAGTTCTCTTATCGCGCCCTATTCTTAGATTAGATTYAACAATTTATAAATAATATAATTATATGTCTTATCTCGGTCATAACAAATTCTTTTGGTTTCGTATGATCTTCTTAGTGCTTCTATTTTGTATTGTTTTGAACTCGTTATTATTTAAGAGTTTATCGTAAAAATATTATATATATTATATTCTATGTAAATTTTGTGCAAGCAGCACCATCCYAATATGTATTTTAAAATTAGTCACAGAAAACTAACACTACACATACAATTCCAATTCAATAGAATRAAAGAAGTTTTGACCCTTATTGATTAATTCGATCTGAAATTCTCTGCTAAGACTGTACGTTAGATAATTTTTTTAAACTTGCTGACGAAATATTTTTCGGATTGGCTTTGTATATTCTCCTGCTCACATTCTTTCAATAATCAGCGCATAATTAAAATTAAGCTTTGTAATAATTCATCTTTATTTCCATATATAAATTTTGAAAACTGCCAGACAAGTCGCTTATATAAATTCATATAATTTACTGTTATGATAATTTAATTTTTGGCAAAATAATGCAAAATAAATACATTCATGAGATACTTATTAAAAAATTTTAATATAATATATGAATGGCAAAAGAACACAGAGGTGGGATATAGGCCAGTATTGAAATAATACTATTTAATTGGAATTTTTGAAGAGCACGGCGAAAATTGAAAAAAATGTTAAATTTAAGCCATTTTGTGAAAAAGTTTACACATTTATAATATACAAGTAAAGAAACCAATTTTTGTTCAAAAGTAAAAAAAAAGTATGACTCTATTTCAGGAAATATATTCAACAATATATATTCAACTTTATTTTCATAATACACAATTTTTTAAATTATTTTATTTCTCTGCCACACAAAAACGACTTTTAAACCACGCACTCGAACTCAAACCTGTAATTCATACACATTAGATAAAAAAAATGTTTCAATTTTAAAAATATCTCGTTTCGCATTCATTTTTCCATGTATATATTTCACACACTATCGCGCGATGCTAAAAATACAATTTAGTTTTTTATAACTTAAATAACACTTTCCTTTTTTACAAATCTGAATTATTCATAGCAATATCTCGAAAATGGCACAGCAAGAAACCATTTTTAACACGTCAATCGTAAAAAGCGAAAATAGCATTTTGAGATATCATGACTATCAACATGATATCTCAAAATGTGCAAAACAGTTTTTTTATTATACAACAGCAAAATTTTCCACGATTATTTTACACAACATCATAACTAAAATTAGAYCTCAATTGTGTTGATATCTCGAAAACAAGGCGAAATAAACCGAATATACATTTTTCATCTGAAAACCAAACCAAATTTCACGCTATAAATTTACAGTTGTTTGCGCTTTAGCTATAAATAAATTTTTCTTCACAACATCTCGAATCTTGGAGGCGTATCAAAATACCACACTGTGAAAAATTAGCTCACAAAACTGTAATCACAATGATAAGTTCTGAAAAATTTTGGTAGTTAAATGTTTAGCACAAAAGAACATAAAATTTTCAATCAATATAACCTCTTAATATGGTTGGTGTGGAACTTGAAATGAAAGTATTGTCAAGAGAGTAAAATAACATATCTGGTTGCTGTTAAATCTAAAGAAAGATATGCAAATTTTTATACGAAAAACATTTTGGTATATAAAAGCGTATGACGAGGATTTGCCACTAGCTAATAATGTAGGTAGAATTTTTTTTCTTTAAGTGGAAGCAAGAATAACATCTGAAAATAGAACTTAAGGCTGCACCTTGTCGAACCAATGAGCCGTCAGTATTATAAAAAAATATTTGTTGTTGGGCAAAAACTTCAATCGAACTCAGCTTTTTTTCGAAAAAAATATAACGCATAAAGCCATGAACTTAGCTTTATTATAAAGAYAAGGGTTTRCCATTGGACCTGAAATTTTGCAGACGTTCTTTCCTTTTTAAAGGATGCCATGGGTTTCCTCGAATAAAAACAGCYTTTTTGCAACAATTTTTTAATTCATATAAAAAAATTAAATATTTAGTTATAATTTTTATTGTTACAAACTTACACCATTAACAAAGAAATTCTGAAATTTTTGGAAAAAAATATTGCAAACTTGGAGATTGTGACGCCATTTTCGGTGACTCCTCGGAAAAAAGATGCGCCCGCGTTGGCAGGATAACTCCTTAACGGATCATCCAAAGTGCAAAAATACATGTTTTGGTTAAAATCTTAAGTTAGAACTTGGACAAGGGAAATAATAAATTGAAAATTGCGTTCTTCGCAGACCTTTTTTCTTTTTTAAATGGAAACTTCAGTGAAAATTTTTTCAAATAGTTATAATCGAAAAAAAATCCTTCATCCAAGTCTTTAAGGATTGTATCTCAAAGACCTGTGTATAATTTCATCAAAATTGGTTGAGTATTTCTCAA
>NW_017534664.1:82548-92705 GCF_001853355.1 Bactrocera latifrons
TTAATTCATATAAAAAAATTAAATATTTAGTTATAATTTTTATTGTTACAAACTTACACCATTAACAAAGAAATTCTGAAATTTTTGGAAAAAAACATTGCAAACTTGGCCATTGTGTCGCCATTTTCGGGGACTCCTCGGATCGGATCATCCAAAGTGCAAAAATGCACTTTTGGTTAAAACCTTAAGTTAGAACTTGGACAAGGGAAAAAATAAATTGAAAATTGCGTTCTTTGCAGACGTTTTTTTTTTAATGGAAACTTCAGTGAAAATTTTGCGATTTTTTTCAAATAGTTGTATCTGAAAGACCTGTGTATAATTTCATCAAAATTGGTTAAGTGATTCTCGAGAAATCTTGCCAACCGACTTTAAAAAATCAGTTTCGACAAAATCGCGTTAACAGACAGCATACTCAGCCTAGCCTAGTCTCGGGCATACAAGTTCTCAAGGATGTATCTCTGAAACTATTACTCGAATCAATTCTGTAGAATTTAATAAAACAGTAAAAAAACAATAAAAAACACTTTAATCACCTTAAGAACCTTTGATATAGGACTTCAATAGAATATAACTGCTACACAAGATGATGAAATAAAATTGGAATATCAACTATTTGTTCACATAAAATTCCAAATATATTATATTTTGTTCTGGCACTCTCAATCACCAAATCTCAACTCAATGGAACATGCTTGGGCTGAGGTCAAGCGTGCGATATCTGGTACATCAGGTGACCATCAAACTCGTAACGATTTATGGTAGAAGACTTAAAATTCCTGGAAAAATATTAACGGAGGTTTCTACTGAGTCCATGCCCAAAAGAATTGAGGCAGTAATCAAAATTGGGTCTTATTAAATATTCAGGAAAAAAWTTTTTATGTCAATAAATTGATCATATGTGGAGGGACATATTTTTAACAATCCTATCAAATCATGTGTTTAAAAAAATTTAAAAAAAATATAATTTTAATTTCCTGCCTTTAACTGTTTTTTATAAGAAATAATATTGGATTGCCATTACAAATAAAAAAAATTGCTGAAGGAAATCTTATGCATGTACCCAGATGGGATCAATTGATTGACATTCTATAATAATTTTTCTCAAAAATTAAAAAATTAAAAATTGGTGTATGGACWAGCTCTGTCTGGACCTCCTCAAATGTGCATTATTGAAAGATCTTGAAAATATTTACTATTTTTTTTTTAGCATTTCAAGCATTGAGTTTTGCCATTAATATTTTCTGAGCATTAATAATACAGTCGGAATTTTCCAATGATATCAGCACATCAATTATTCAATCATGTTTTCACTCCAATGCATTTCGATGCAGTATAAAAGAAAAAATTGGGAATGTATTTGTCCCAAATACTCGTACACCACAATTAAAAAGAAAAATGTGCTATTTCGCTACATGAATAAGTAAAGTATGTATATACGTACATAGAAAGCTATAGCGAAGTCCGATATTGTTTACACGAATTAATTAGAGAGAAAATCAAATATTTCGTTTTTATACAYACATACAAATCGTAATTTTCCCGCTACAATAACAAAATAATATGTAAATATTTAATAAAGTTACAGTGCGGTCCAATTTCTTAGCACTGAAGTTGTCGTGTAATGAGTTAAAAATTATAAATGTACTTAGTTGTTAAGTAAACAAAATTGCAAGTAGTTCAGAGTAAAGATAAAATGTAATGAACAAAAATTTAAATATCTCGTGCTCAATAAGGTCAGCTGTTTTAAACAACTCGACACAATTCTGTAGCATTACTCGTACCACCACAATATTCTGCATACCAAAACTTCGAAAATAATAAATAATTGATTGAGCAGTCTTCGATTCACCRTWTCTCTGCTCGTTCTCCTTTCAGGTTTCTAAAATATTTCTTATGACGAAAAGAAGAATTTTTCCATCAAAGAAAGAAGCCAACACATTTCAGAGGATATATATTTTTTATTTTTGCCCGAACTTACTTTTCATTCACTATATGTTTTTTCTCATATATTGTATTGAACTTACTCCTTAACTGAACTGAACTCCTTCGGATATTACATGGGTTTAAGGGTTTGAAAAAATCAATTTTTATTGTATTAKTGCAAGACCTCTACAATATTGTCTTAAATTTTAAAGTTGATCCGAGTTATAGATCTAGAGATACAACCTTGTTCGCTCGATGCTAACTAGAATAACTGCACCGTCTTTAAAAACGTTTTTCTGAAAACTGTGCTTTCGAAGTCGCGTRCCATGATTTCTCGAGAACTACTCAACCGATCTTTATGAATTTTACACAGGCCTTTGAGATACAAATCATAACGACTTGGACGAAGAATTTTTTTCGACCACAACTATTTAAAAAAAATCACGAAATTTTCACTGAATTTTTTTTTTTTTTTTTTTGTAAAATCGTCTGCCAAAAATCTTGTTTTCAGTTTTATTTCTAATTTGTCCAAGTTCGTCAATGAAGGCTTCGGCTAAAACACATATTTTTCGGTTTCGATGGAGTTATCCTGCCAATGCGGGGCAGGAAATGGCGTCACAATGGCCGAGTTTAAAAATTTGTTTTCCCAAAAATGTCAGAATTTCTTTGCTAGTAGTGTCTGTTTATAGAAATAAAAAATTCAAATAAAATATTTAATTTTTTAAATGAGAAAAAATTTTTTGATTTTAAAATATTCTTCGACATAAAAATATACAAAAATTTTCGCACACTTAAACCTCTTCCAGTAGTTTGCTTTATTACACATCGCTACTGTACTTTATTGCTCATTGAAAGGAATGTAAATATATATTTTTCTCAAATGCTTCGTATAATTGGTCCACATTTTCAGGCAATTCAATTAAAATTTTTGATTTAAAGCGCTAAAACAATCATAAATTGTGTTAAACCAACAACAAAAATGTGTAGTAAATGCAAGCCTTTGTGCCGCAATCAGTAAAATAAATAATAAACCGCTAGATTTCATATTGGAAATAAACCAAAACTAACTGAATATTTTTCGCTTTAAATTAGGGCAATCAAATGCCAGATGCAAAGCGCGAAAATTCGTTGACCATTTTGAAGAGGGAAGCGAATTGCTTTGAAATTAATAAAAACTCGATGAAAGTACAAGAAATATATATATATATATATTTATGTGTGGCTGGGCGTTTGATGACTGGAGGGCGCGCAGTTGACGCTGCAGCAAAATATTTAATATACGAAGTGCTATTTTCAAAAACTTATGTGAATTTCTTTCGCTAAAATTAAACAAGCACACTCATCGTGCCGCTCTATAGCAAAATAAAATAATAACAACAACAGCATGCATTAGACAGAACAACGCTATACAAGAACTTACGCCCACGCTTTTGTTCGCCAGCCAGCCAGCTGAGATCATAACGGATTGCGGCTGAGCAGCGGGAAAATTTCTCATCACAGGTATTTTTGGAAAAATGCTATCATGCTCAGCATATGTATTTTGTTGTTTTGATTTTGAGATTTTTACAAAATTATTCCGCATTTTTGTTATTGAAATTTTGAGCGTACGAAATTGACTCTCCGGCCACTTTATAAGCGACGAACACAGCGAGGAAAGGCATCAGTAACAGACAGTCTTCCTTCTAGCGAGGATCACAAGTAAAAGCTTCAAACTCTTCCAAAAACCCAACAAAAACACAAACACACAAAATGTCTCTTGAACGTGCTATTCGTGCTAAGGTGAATATCAAAGAAAAAATATTTCAAAGAATCGAAGTGCGAGTAAAAAGGATATTTTTGAAAACAAAGTGTATTGAAAAAAATTGTTTAGTGAAAATTTAGAGTGAATTATTAAGAGACGAAAAATTACATTGAAATTTAATTAAATTTTCAATTATGCGAAACTTTAACAGTTTGCCACATCATGCCTAAAATGCGCAGTTTGCATACATTTCAGATATTTCAAATGTTTTCGAAAATAATTTTYAAATCACTTGCCAAAAGTTAAAAATATGGCAGCAGAATAATGTTTTTATCATTCAAGTCTTATTTTTATAAAATATTATCTCTTCTCGTCTTCTCTGACTGTATAGATTGCTGGCAAGCGCAATCCCGAGATGGACAAAGAAGCTCAGGAATGGATTGAGGCTATTCTTGGTTCCAAATTCCCTGCTGGTGTTGAGTATGAGGATCATCTCCGTGACGGTCAGGTGTTCTGCGCTCTGATCAACAAGCTTGCCCCCAACTCCGTGCCCAAGATCAACTCCTCCGGTGGTCAATTCAAAATGATGGAAAACATCAACAACTTCCAGAAGGCTCTGAAGGAATACGGTGTACCCGATTTGGATGTCTTCCAAACTGTTGATTTGTGGGAGAAGAAGGATATCGCTCAAGTGACCAACACCGTCTTYGCTCTCGGTCGTGCCACCTACAAACATCCCGAATTCAAAGGACCCTTCTTGGGACCCAAACCCGCCGATGAATGCAAACGTGACTTCTCTGAGGAACAATTGCGCGCTGGCCAAGGTATCATTGGTCTGCAAGCTGGCTCCAACAAGGGTGCCACACAAGCTGGCCAAAACATCGGTGCCAGCCGTAAAATCTTGCTCGGCAAGTAAACAGTATACGCACAAAATACACGAAGCTAAAAGAATTCGAGCACACTAACAACAGTTAGTCTAACTGACGCGGCTCGTTAACCAACATACAAACGACAAACAACAACTACGTTAACTTGTTGGTTTAAGCGAATTTTTTGTACTACATATTTAATTTGTATAATTTATAAACTGATTATTTTTATATTATAAAAAAATTATGATTTTTTATGTAATAAGTAAACGACAAGAAAAAACTACACACCAAAACACACTCATAAAAAAACACACAATTTCAAAAAAACACCACAACAATAAAAAGAAAAACAATTTAGAAAAAAATGATATTGATGTAAGAGTAACAAGGAGAAGAGGTAACATTATTGAATGTAAAGAAAAGTAAAACGCTAATTGTATTTTATACAAGAAATAATCTTAAGTTTATACTTAAGCTATTTTGTACATAAAAAAAATAAATTGTTGAAAATGTATCTCATAACTCACACATTTGTAATGATGACAAAGCATCGATAATCAGGGAAAGTTATTGAAATAAAGTGAAGAGCAAACGTTGCGGCAGCACTGATCACAACAAATAACGCCGAGACGAAACTCGTGAAAAAGTGATTGAAAATTGTGTTCTCCATTATTGAGGGGTTAGCAGGGCATAGAAGGTGAAACAAAAATTGGGTTGAAAGTTRAAAAACAAAAATAGTTAAAAGATCTTCCATCAAAAGCTGATACAGAAAACTGAGCTCTGATGACTACTTTTGTAGTTTTGAAACACCGAAGAAATTGCAATAAAAAAAGAAAGAATATTTTTTTAAAAGAWTAGATATTCACAGTAAAGATTTTTGACTTTTGTGGTTCCCGAAATATTCCTTAAAAATTATTTAAAATTTAAAAAAGAAAGATAGTTTGGGATAACAACATTATCTGCTATATAGTAAAAAAAATAATGGCAATGCTTTTAAGCCTTTGGAAGTCATAAGAAACACAAAACAAGTAGAAATACTTCTGTAAAAYTAAATTATTAGTCTTGACAATATTCAGAACCTAAAAAACTTTCGAAACAACATCATGCATTTTCAGYAAAACCAACTACGCATTAGGTATAGAAGCCAAAAAACAAATGAAGGAACATAAACTCAAATATTAAGATACGAARTCATAATAATTATAGAGCTAGGAATAACTTTAATTTTCCAATGAAATAAAAGACTGAAACAATTAAAGATGATAATATAATTACACACAATTTCAAAAAATAAAGTTTGAAAATATAAATCTTTATCAAAAAAAAATTTAACGCTAATCCCAACAATCCTAAAAAATACTAYTCACAAACAGTCTAAAACAAATAATAATCTTCGAAAAACTATAAATCTTCCACGTTTCAGCARCTTAATACAAAAACAATCATCGCAACAACAAAAACTGAAATAAACAAAATATTATTGAAAACTTTCCATGAAATTGGCCAAGATTTCATTTTGTAGTTAAAGCAATAAAAGTATAAAGACAAAAATGTCAAMTTTTGATACACAATTGCAATTACAACAATAAATTTAATCTAATTAATAAGCTCATTAATTTTGATGTAAAAACAGCATTTCCCACAATATGCGCTGCAATTATTTCCGAAAACAGTTACGTAGGGTTTATTAAGGAAATAGAAAAGTTTGTAACCTTCACTAAAAACCAAATAGTACATTTCTCTAAAGACGACATTTAAAATTTTTTCGAAAAAAAATAAGAAAAAAAATTAGTTTAAAGAGCAAAAAAGTCGTCACATCAAAGCCTTTTTTTTGTTTTTGTGTTTGAAAATTAATGAGCTATGCGTGGGCATGAATTTATGATACAAAAACATGTAGAGGTCTGGTTGTTTCACTTCATCTTACACATGGAAGAAAGCAAAGAAAAAGGAGCAAAAATTCACCCGCAACCGTTGAGCTGTAAACGGACCAGCCAGCCGCCAAAAGCAAATTTCAAACAAATTAAATATTCAGTCTTTCCACACTTTCGTTTATTAAAAATTTTACACACTGAAGTATATGTATTTACCAACACATATACTACATAGCATACATACCGATTTGTTCATTTGAGTGTGTAAATTAAATTCAAATTAGAGCGAGAAAAATTTTCAAAAGCCTGACAAGGTCAAAACACTAATATATTCGAGGGCAATCAGCATTTTTGTTTATCTACAGTATGCAAGCAYTCGTGTATGTATACCTCTGTATATYTTTCGAGGAAAACTACGCCCAAACAGATATATTTTTTCCATGCGTAAAATTAAAGGTAAACAAGCTGTCCAAATGAAATAAATTGTTGGATGCATGATTTAGTCAATACTTTAGAGGCGCATATATTTTTTCTGGTTCAAAGACTTTCACAATAAAACCACTATATTTCCATACCTGATTCTTTTCTTTGTAGTCATTATCTATTTATTACAGATAGGAGTTTTCTACATAAGTATTCTTGTATAATTTTAGTAAGAAAGTATCTATGGAAAAAAATGTAAAGCACTATTTGAGTGAAGCCTCTCAAGAACCGAAAAATTAGAGATTTTTCAAAAAATTTGTCATCTACAAATTTCTCTTTTAATTTTATGCTATTACACTTTCGGCGCTTCAAAATTTGTTGGAAAAATCCAGAAAATGATTTTAGGATGGAAATATGCAGTTTGGTTGAGGCTATAAGCATCTTAGCTAAATCCCTTAAGGGGTCAGCAGGGTAATCTGGCCTGTTATTTTGACATTTTTTTTTTTTTTGCATAGAAATTTTTATTCTACAATAGAACTTTTTTCACATACCATATAGGTATATCGTGGAATGTATAAACAAATTTTTTCGGACACTTGTTGCAGAAATGGCTGGGTGAATGAGTACCAACATAACGGCACAAAAAATTCGAAATTCGAATATACGTAACAAACGAAAAYTCGAAATTCGCGATACTTTTTGAACACACCTCTTATATACAGCAGATCTTCCAACAGCCAATAATGTATTGACATCAACCTTTGCGGATGCCCCAGCTTTAGTGAGTCGTAACAAATGACATATTATAGCATTAATAATATTAGCGGAGCACAAGTGTAAGCATCTTACATATTCGCTGTTGTAGCACAACAAGGGTACGCTCACTTTCGTTCTGRAAATTTCGAAATTTCAATTTACACTGTTGACAGTTTTACACTGATGGAATAACGTTCCTATCGGAAAAATGGCAAAAGTAGTCGACCAAAATGGTACATATTTGTCTATTTATTTATTAATATAAATATACAAAAATTAAAATTTGATTAGATATACGAAAAACTTTTTCGACCAATATATGTACATCTTAACTACCTAATCAACCAAAACTCATTGCCTAATGCTTTAGTACATTCCGACGCCTGCGTACCAAAGAGCAACGTATCACCAAAGCAACTTAATCACTTGCTTGAGCTTGTATAGTTTTTAAAGAGATTTAAGATTTTACAACTTACTGTTAGGCTTAAAAAGAACAGATTTAATAAATAAAGAAATATTGAAAAGAAGTTTTGTTATTCTATTTTTCGTTTCCGAAATTTTCAAAGGCATTAGTTGACTAAAAAATTGAAATCTAAATGTAAGCGTCGATAATTCCGAGAACACCAAAATTTGTGGAGTTAAGTATCTTGGGAGTTTATAAAAATGTTGACTGAAGTAAACTATTTCCAAACAATACATTAACATCTAGTTTCACTTACAGTAGCTGGCTATTGTCCAGATTTGAAAAATAATTCATGCATATTTTATATATAATAATAATAATATTTAAAATAAAATTGGAAAAATTAGCGATATTAAAAAGCATTGATAATTTTGTTAAAAATTAGAAGTAAATTCTTGCGTTTAAAAGCCAACATCACTACGAAGAAAATTATTTAAGAGTTTACCATTATCGAATTTTTTGCTATGCTAGTAAATTATTGCATTCACAAAATAATAATAACAATAAAAAAATGTTATCAAAAATTTGCAGCTGCGGGCAATGGAAGCTTCGCATAGAAAATAATGATATACAAATAAAATTGTGTAATATAAATATATRCATATATACTAGATGTATGTAKGTATATATGTACATCTATACAATATATTTGTATATTTAACAAATAAACATCCAAAAATTTGCATTTACAACCATTAGTGGGCGATCGCTATTTGCTTTTAATAATTTCTATGATAAAATATCTGTGGTTTGTGGAGAGTATATGCAAGTAAATATCTTTATTGCTAACCAAATAAATGTGTATGCAATAGACTAAAATATAGCAATAATAAAAAATTAAATAGACACACACCTTAGCATTCAAAAGGCTGTTCTGCTATTAGATATAATATATATACACATACATATGTATTATACATATATACTTTTTTATATAAACATATGTATGCACAAATTTAACCAATTATTTAACAAGAATACATTACAATATTAACCAGAAGTCTTATTTATGTCTTTTATTGCACAAAAGCATATTAAATGCTTCTTTTGTTCTATTTAAGCTCCATGAAATTCCCTAAGTTTCTCCGAGTGTCAGCAAAAAAAGGAAAATGTAAGCAAAATAAATTGCAACATTGACAGTGAAAAATTGTACATTTTGAATTTTTATTATTTGCTTATATGTATGTATGCAAATTTAAATATTCATAAGTTTTGTGTAGGTGTATTATATAGTATCGCTCAGTTGCCGACTAGCGCTCACTATGAAATATATGTTTTTATATTGCTATGGATGGGTTTCTAAATATAAACACTCAATAAAATAATGCAAAAATATAATACAATGTTTTCTTTTCTTAAAAATTCTGTCAAGGTTTATTGCTAATTCAAAAAACTAATTGAAATAATTTATGCCAAAATACCTTATCTTTTGAATAATTTTCATACTTTCAAAATCCACTTTTTCGCTCTAATAAAAAGAAAATCTATTTAATTGAGCGAAGGTGAAGGATACTGAACTCGAACAGTTATTAATAATGGTTTATGKCTTCGTTGACATAAAAATGTTTTATCTATAAAAGTGTTAGCTATATAGTTGGGTCTATTAAATAATTAGTGGATTTTTACGCTCAAAAATATTTCAAACTGTTTGATCGTCAATATAGAGACAGCTAATTTAATGATAAATAAGTTTATATAGAATGTATTATTGTGATCAAATTGAAAGGTGAATTTTTAATTTCTRCTTCGCCTGTTTTTCGTATCGGTAAATTTTTTTCTTMTGTAAGTTMATAGTATTATTAGTGCCGCAACCACTGCATTYGCCTGATTTACCTTCGYGTAAYTTCTGGCTATTCGGCAAATTYATATGACCACTCCKAGGACACTGTTTTGACACAATTGAGGATATAAAAGCTAARTCGAAGAAGACTCTGATGGCCATCAYGACTTAGTATTTTTATACTCTCTCAACAAAGTTGCTAAAGAGAGTATTATAGTTTTGTTCACATAACGGTTGTTTGTAAGTCCTTAAACTAAAAGAGTCAGATATAGGGTTATATATACCAAAGTGACCAGAGTGAAGAGTAGAGTTGAAATCCGGATGTCTG
>NW_017534664.1:93461-94979 GCF_001853355.1 Bactrocera latifrons
CGAACTTAGCCCTTCATTTCTTGTTTCAAGTGCTATGATGACTGGAAAATTCGTTGGCATAAATGAGAAGGGAGTACTTTGAAGGAAATGAAATGGACAAAATTMAACTTTCAATTTGATCACAATAGTAAGTATAAATGTTTTCCGAATATTAGACCAAGAATTTATTAATTGTCTGACATAACTCCACAAAAATGACTCCATCCCCACTAAGCGAGGTAAACCAAAAGTTTTCTTCTCGCCAACATACTTGTTCTGTAAGCAACTGGCAGCAAAATCAGTTCTTATACTGAGAAAGTTCCAGTTTCTACTCACAGATTTTAGAAATCCTATACTTTTTACACTGTCTACATCAGAAGCACAGGGTACTTCAGGGAGTAAACAATATAGTTAGAGACTACCGGTCCCGCTGGTAACAAAATGTGCGCTTCGGGTATGTTGTTAGACAACCACTCTACCTACACAACTATGTTCATTCAACAAATTAATTGTTACGTTGGATGTATCATATAAAGCGCCACATTGTGGGAACCAAAGGTCGCCCACATGAACAAAATTCAATTCAGGCTTGAAGAAGTTTCTACTGACTGTAACATTATCTCAGGCCGAATTTTTGAAGAAATCTGGACCAATTGTTCGCTTGGCACTTAAAGCAATAATGACCTGTAAATTTTCATTACCCCAAACATGACAGTTTTGCTTATGAATGTACCTATTCAGAAAGTCGAWTGGTGATGATCCTTGCTAAGTAACCCTAATCACCGTTAAATGAAGATAAACCATAAAATAGAAAACCATAAACTTCAATTTCAATTGGGTAAACAATATTGAATATAGAGTGGAAATTCCAGCAAAATTTATCTAAGCCACATAAAAAATAATTTATTCCAATATCTCATTAACCAAAATATCTCTTGAAAAAAATAATGATATCGGTGAGATTCAGTCATGAATGTTCAATCCAAAAATTAATCTTACGCAGGCATATCTTCTGTGGAAATATTTTTTTTTTTTTTTTATTATGCCACACATAAAGTTCAATGTGGCTGATGTCTCAAAAAGAGTTCAATCTGGGAAAAAGTTTTTCGCAGAAGCAGACCACCGTTGCTAAACAAAGTCTGGAAATAAAAGAAAAGTTTTCGGAATGACTCAAATGTATGCTGGAATTATACACTAAGAAGCGTGTCTACAAGCACATACAAATATGTTTTAGGTTAAGCAACAACTTTTGTTGTACTATTTTTTTCTATGAATGTACACATTATATCAGGGAMATTAATTCCATAGCAAATGCTTAAGTGTTAGAAATGTTCATTAAGTTTTTCTTTTTTGCTTTTTTTATCTTTTTGTGTTTATTTTTTCACTTTCTTTGGTGTTTGCGCAAACACTCTTAAAGTTTAAGCTTCTTAATAAACAATATCACAGCAAAAATAACTACAACATCAGAGCAGCTGCCCGCAATGCACAGACATTATGACACTATGAATAGATGAACGAAGATAACTGACACTTAAATAC
>NW_017534664.1:95709-103685 GCF_001853355.1 Bactrocera latifrons
TCTCACTGGCAAGGAAATGTTTGTACTATGTCTGTGGTTTCAAATTTTTCCACCAGTCGCTCAATTGTTGATCTAACGATAATGACGCCTATAAATTGGACATAGCGCTCTTAAAGCTGAGGCCACTGACTCCGAATYTCCGTATTAAATGCTAATAAATTTTCCTCGGTGTTGGGTCGTACATAAATCCTTCCGTGATAAAATGACAAACCCAATTGAAGAGAAATGTCAAAAGAGCACGAAAAAATATGACGTCGTTTGCTGTTCCTGTCGGTCTATTTGCTGCCTAAATATATTTAATAAACATTGAAGCAACTATGAGTTTTGTCAAAATCTTTGAGTTGGCCCTTTATGCGCTTCATTGCTTTACATTTGCTTTCATCACACACACACATACACAAGCAGACAGAACCGTTTAAGAAGATGATATCCTTTCACATTAGCATTCACTAAGCCTCGTCAAGTTTGCTTTATCATTTTTCTGCCGCCCAACTGGCATTGACTACTTTCAGCCTAATTATGGTTAACCCCCATCGAGCACATTTATAGCCTCGATTATGGGTCTGTGGCTAATTAAGCCCTCAAGTGTCACTTAAGTATTAAACAAATTTTACGAATATTTACCACATCCGTTCAAAGTAATTACTTCGCAGATACCAAATTAACGCATACAACAACATACATAAACACAATGACAACAAATGCCGCTTTAGGCCAGCCTTGTCCATTAAAATGTGGCAAAAGGAAGWAAAGCAACTTTAAAGAGCTGTCAACGTCAGTGCGGCTGATCATAACTGTTCAAAGAATGAAGGACAYCCGCAGTTGAAAAGTTGAGTTGAGCTGCTGTTTAAGTGTTGCTGACTGCTGACGGCTTTTGTGTGTTCTTGACATGATTAGTGATACTCGTAAATTTATACTCGTATTGTAGCTTTTGCACACAAAGCAACAAAGCAATGTGTTTGTTGTGGAATTGTTGCAAATGACCTTCAATTCAGTAGCCATATGTTATGCTTGTGCAAGTAATTAATGTAATTTTGTTGAATATTGTCAATTATTTATATAGTATTAGTTAAATTCAATCTCAATTTTGTACGGAATTGCATTAATTTGAATAAATATYTTGTCATTATGCAAATTACGCCTGCCAGCAACAAGACATGATCAAATATAACGGGCATTGATGTGCTGACATAATAAAGTGAGATAGAATAACATTTTTGTTGTTACGAGAAGGGATAGAAGTGCGACGATTTTTGATGTGATACGAGGTAAAATGATTGGATGATAATGAATATGATGAAGTTTGATGATAAATAATATGATAGGATATAGCAAAAACCAAAAAAAAAGTTCTATATGATATGACAAGTTTATGATGTATGATACATGTAGTGACGTGACGTGTGTTATGAAATAATATGATGTGATGCGATGTCCTTGGAAAATATGCAATGGCTTGACATAGATCAATAAAAATGTACATACATTACGTGATGAGAAATTATCTGATGAAAATGTARTGACAAATGATTGATAAGAAATATAAGAAATAAGATAAGAAATAATGCGATATGATTGTACTTGAATCGATAAAATTTTATATGATCATATCAGTATTGTTGGGCTATGAAACTTAATAATGTGATGTGAGATAAATGTATGGACCACGATGAAATTGATGTGATGCGATAATAATATGATGTGAKGTGCTTGTGATATGCTTTGAACAAAATTAATATGAATTGGTGAGATGTAACGTAACATCAGCCGATTGAAAGTGATAATAATAGTAGTAAAACAGTAATAGAAAAAGATGATTGGTGTAAAGGTATGCACTTGCAGCAATTCCAGAGTCAACATTTATATAGACAGCCAAGCAGCAACCAAGGCAGTAACCTGGTATCGCATATCGGCCAGAAGTGTCTCGGGAAGYAGCACCATTCGGAYAACATRACCTGGCCGGCGTAGCCGCTGTCTTTTAATTTGCTGAACTATTTCAATGTCGTCGTATGTCTCATACAGCTCATCGTTCCATCGAATGCGATATTCGCCGTGGACAACGCGCAAAGAAAACTCGTAAAGTTATCTCATCAGATGTTGTCATCGTCCATGCTTTTGCGCGATATAGCAGAACGAGAATAATGAGTGAGTTATAGAGTTTAGTTTTTGTTCGTCGAACGAGGACTTTATCTCTGACTTAGAAGTTATGACTGCCAACAGTGACGTGTGAGCCTAGTCACGAGTGCGCCGACTGTTTATTTGATGACAACAGATATTTCGTCCTGCTCTCGTTCACCACCAGACCCATTTGCTTCGCTTTCCTATCCTTTCTGGTGAACGCAGAACTAACGGCGCCACTGATATCAATATCTTCAGCATACACCTGCAGCTGTACACTCTTATAGAAGATTGTACCTTCTCCATTTATTTCTGCAGCACGAACTACTTTCTCCATGAGTTGATTGAAGGAATTGCTCCAAAGGGAGTCGCCTTGTCTGAACCCTTGTTTGATATCGAACAGCACAAAGAGGTCCTTCYCGATTCTCCTCCGAGCTTTTGGTATTGCCCAACGTCAGTTTACACTGCCGGTTTAGTTTTGCGGGGATRAAAAATTCAGACATAGCCRCAACGATGTGATATCACACGATTTTGGCGGCCAGATGACGKWCCCAAAACGTGAAATTATCTGCTCACCGAAGTGTTTCCTCAATAAATCTAATCTGCGATGTGTGGGAGCGACGCCAAGTAGCGCGGTCTTGTTAAAACCAAGATCACGAGCTTAAATTACAAACATCAAATAGTCGGTTAACAAGGTGTAATAACGGTCACAATAGACCGATGATTCCACCAGCCSACAAACCACACCAAACTGTTGTTTTTTAGGATGAAATGGCAGCTCTTGAATCTCTTCAGGTTATTCTTTGTTCCAAGTGAACATCGGCTAACAAAAATTGTCTTGAAATCGTCGGATCTTCTTGGTAATTTTTAAGAGCCTATAGAGCGAAGTGTTGTTGCTTGGGAAGGTCTAGCGGGTTCAGTTCTTGCAATCCGAGTTGCTTCGAACAGCGCCGAATCAAACTTCCAGAGCCTTCGTATACACTCTTAGCTACGGCTGCTATATTTTCTTCACTATATGCTGGATGTAGTCTATTTGGTCGAATATTATCCAATAATGAATGCTGGGTCTCAAGATTTGTGATGGTGTTGCGAATAGTACACTCAATAGGCCGATTGACCATAAGTTAAGCGAAGCGTGTGAAATATATTCAAAACGTGAATTTTCGTAATAAAATTAAGGATTTGTAAACATTATTCAGGCGTAAGTCTTTTCATGAAGAAATGCCGAACAATACTGAACGAAAATATTATAACAGCTTGACATGATTCAAAAAAAGGCTATTGAAAAAAGCACCTCTACTGGGATCACCCATATATTGTTCTATACCGAGCGCAGTGCCACCTTCATAACAAATAACTCAGATTGAATTAACTTTGTAAAGAATGTCACAAATGCTTGAGAATATATGTTTATTGTGACACGTGATTTATGCCTATATACATACAAAAAAATGTTGTTATTAATATACTGACCCTGATTTGCTACTCGTCTCATTAAGTACCTTTCAGCAAATACGTCGGCCCAACGCCAGCTGTCTCAGCAGGATGTTCCCATTTAATCAAATTACAAGTTTGTATACATTTGTTAAGCGTCAAAATTAGTGTTTTCCTATGTTGAAGAAAATTCCTCGAARACATCTTTCCTTTCTTTCGGTATTTGCCTACAACTAAGACTGTCGCTTGGCCTTTTTCGTTAGGGGTACTAAGGAAATGAGCTCAACTGTGGCTACAGAAAGCCTTCGCATGTATAAATCATTTGACAGTGGTCGTGCTGTTGTCATGTTTACATCACTCAACGGCTCCTTTCATGCGTAATGCGGCCACACAAATCTCTTTGCAGCCCACCCAAGTGGGATATACAAATGTGCGGTGTGTAAATGCCTGCCACTTGTCTTCTCTATTACAAGTATAAACATTGTATTGCCCACGCATAGCTGCCATTAGAACTCCTGAGAGTTAAATTTTTTTTTTACATTTCACTTAAATGCTTGGACTACTTTTTTTTTATCTGCTCTTTTCTTATTTCTCTACTTTGCTTTTCTTTTGCATATTATGGCCAACATTCCAAARCTATCAAGTACCACCAGCGAGAGGAAGTGGCACTGTTAACAGCAGCAAGCGTATTTTTCKCATTTAATTTATCAGCAATTAAATTGATTTGCGTCATTTAGGCGTCTAGTGGGACGCTGGCAATATGCTGCTGCTCGTATGCACATATCTATCTATGTCGGTATAATTGTATACAGACTAAAAAGTGTTGGCAGTTTCRCCCAGCTCAGGGCGTTTTGAATGGSAAATTGAATTAAATCGTAAAAGAAATGAGCCAACATCTTGCCAAGAAAAAAGTCTCACAGTGTTATATGTATACTTGGATAAATGTTTTCTGTTTTAAAGTATTTGTTAATGGGCATAAAACGTCTGTTTAATGTTGTGATAAGTATCTTGGGAACTTTAAATGTGCGTTTTGTGAATAAAATATATTTACAGTGTTAATGTCGAGACAGTTATCACGAATAAACAGATTTTTACGTTTTTTGTGTCTAGTGTCGAAGCACCGCGTGTTATTAGCAAATTGACATGTGATTTGAAGCTGGGAGAATATTGCACTGCAAGTAGATTACAACACTGCATATTTAATGATATTTCAATTTCATTTCTCAATTCAACAAATCTAGCGGAAAAATGGGGTTTTTATACAACACTCAAAAGTCATTGATCAATGCCAAATTTCGTGAAGATACCACGTCAAATGCCAAAGTTTTCCATACAGGTCCTTGATTCCTATCGTATGTATGGCAGCTGTATGCCATAGTTAACCGATCTGAATAATTTCTTCTGATATTACATTGTTGCCTTAAAAAATAATCTATACCAAATTTCGTGAATATATCTTGAAAAATGTGAAAGTTTCCATACAAGAACATGATTCCGATCATTCAGTTTGTATGGCAGCTATATGCTATAGTTAACCGATTTGAACAATTTCTTTGGAGATTATATTTTTGCTTCAGAAAATAAATTGTTCCACTTTTGTGGAAATACATTGTGAAATGTGCAAGTTTTCCATACAAGAACTTGATTCCGATCGTTCAGTTTGTATTGCAGCTATATGTTATAGTGGTCCGATATGGGCAGTTCCGACAAATGAGCAGCTTCTTGAAGAAAAAATGAGGGACATTTTTAAATCGACTTAGCTCGATATACTGATCATTTATATATATACTTTATAGGGTCTCCGACCCTTACTTCTGGGTGTTACAAACTTCATGACAAACTTAATATACCCTATTCAGGGTATAATAAACAATGAAAATACACGAATTGGTAGCACTAACTAATTGTATTTCTCTTATACCTTTTTAACGTGTTGCAAAATTTTAACAGAAAACCTCTCTGAAATATGTTTCTGTTTCAAATCGTTTTTAAGGGTGTGCCAAAGAATGCTACCATGAATTATGAGCTTTGACACCAAGGTTCTAAATGCGGAAAATAAAATACTATATACCTCTTCTTATACCAAGGGTGATCCATTTCGATGTTTCCTACTTTTTTGAATGTTTATTATGATTCGAAAGAATCACTTTTAAATCGGCCGGTCCAAAACGTGAAATTATCTGTTATCATGGCGCGATACGGTCACCTTGACGTCATTTTCGAAGAAATATGGACCGATTATTCCAACGGCCTACWAACCAAACCAAAACGTTGTTTTTTCTGAATGAAATGGCAGCTCTTGAATTTCTTCAGGCATTTATTTGTGTAAAAAGCGAAAATTTTGCTTGTTTACACAGCCATTGAGTTATAGGCCTCATCGAGGAAAAAAATTTGGATAGAAAACGTCAGATCTCCTTGAAACTTTTCAGGAGCCCATAGAGCGAAGCGATTTCACTTTTGAAKGTCAAGCAGCTCCAATTCTTGCATAAGCTTTTGTACGATTTCAATATAAGATCTCGATGTAAAATGCTTCATATCGTTCTATACGTTTGCTCAAGTTACTCCAAACGGCGCCGAATCGACTGCACGCGGTCTTCGTGTACACTCTCAGCTACGGCTGTTATATTTTCTTCACTGCGTATTTGATGTGGTCTATTCCGTCGAATATTATTAACAATGAATGCTGGGTCTCAAGATGAGTGACAACTTTTTTATTTTATAGTACTTATAATATATTTTTAGTAAACCAAAAACCACATGAGCAATTATCCTTTCTAATAAAACCGAATAATTGACATGACATTTAACATTATCTAGGGCTTAACCTGTCCGGTACCAACAGCTGCATAAGTATCGTATCATCTGGTGGGGATGAAGTTGGCCACCGCAAAGGGAGGAACAACATTTTTTTAATAGCCACTGTCTAGTCTGGCGATGGCTGTCYTAGAGGAGTTTTTCTTCACCTAGCTTGCTTAATAATCGATAATTAGCTCGAAGCCGTCTTACAAGTTTTAGGAGTCTTTATTTATCGGATAATTACAGGAACCCTTTTGTTAGAAAAATCAATGTAGGCTAACTGTTATTCAATTATTTTTGTCTACTGTTTAAATCATTTCAAGCATTAAATCTATACATTATGCATACCCCACTAAATAAGCTTAAACATCTATTTCTCACTGGCAAAAGTCAATGCTCGGACGCGTAGTAAAACTCAAACAAAGAAGTCTTAAATAAATAAATTTCTTGCGCTTAAGTTGCCGACGTTATTTTAATTAATCGAGTTAATGAAACTCAACTGACTTTTATGCGAGCATCTCAATGTAAGGCACGCAAACTTAATAACAAAAGTTACCCCTTTCGGCGGTGATGTCTTTACGGGGGGCTCAAACTCATAGGCGAACATTTTTCTACGACTTTTTGTCTATTATTCGCTACTTATGTCGCATTCTTGCGACTACTCTAAGCAGCTTGTAGAGCGTAGAATGTGGAGACCATCCAAGACATTGTTGCTGAGCTCTTTTGGCGCGGCACATAAAGGCGTATAAGTTCTTTGGCGTAAGAATGTACTGTAGATAAATAATATTAAGATTGTTGTTGAAATTCAGTTAAGGACAAAATAATTTAATTTCTTTATATGCTTTGAAAGTGTTATTCCCTAAAAAAGTGAAACTCAACAAGAAATTTAWTTATTTCACATGAAACCGAACAATGCTTACTTTATGACAAACGTTTCTTTATGTCACAAAAAGTTAACTGCTATTCTTTTAATAACTGTTACCCTAGACTAAGTTAAAATGGTAGGTTACGTTAGAAAATTCCGTTTTCGCAATGCTTCGGAAGTTAAGTTAAATTCMGTTATATAGACGACTCTAAAATTTTCTTAAATTCGACAGAATTTGTTTATGATTCTTCATGATCTTGCACGCGGTTGGACACGAGGCAATCATTTTCCATTATGACAACGCTYTCCCTTAGTAGCAGAAAAGTTCTRCCGTCCTCACTACAATATAGTTCACTGCAGAACAGGGTATCAAAAATTGACTACTCATTCTTGGCCGCCAAACCGACTTTGCTATAAATTAATAAYAATCTTCYGTACAACAAAGTCTTAACTAAGCTGAAAACAAAAGCTGCCAATAATTACATTTGGATATCTGTAGACGAGACAACGGACTACGGGGAACGACTGGTCATGAACTCTATTTTCGGATTATTGACGGGTGATTTACACAGTTAAAAACAGTTTATTTATTTATTCAATGTAGAAGCTGTTGATGCTGCCAAAGCTACCGCTGTCGCCGCCTTTGTTAATTCTTCAAACGGTGAGTTAAACTTATTCGGATGGTACCACACCTCGATAATCCAAGRAAACCATTAACATAACCTTGATTTTTGACCTGCTTTCACGTAGTTTTTTGGCTTCG
>NW_017534664.1:106028-114705 GCF_001853355.1 Bactrocera latifrons
AATCTTTCCTGACAAATAGAAGACTTTCAGTAACTAYTAACGGACATCACTCAATAACCCACAAGCTCTCAAATGGTACGCCACAGGGCTCACCTCTTTCGTCTTTACTCTTTGTTATCGCCTTTGATGAGCTAAGTCAACTTCTTTCTAATTATAAAAACATTGACCATCAAATGTACGCAGATGATGTACTGATTTATACAAAGGTAAATGACACGGCTGCTGCCCAAAACACCTTCATTGACCTTCTCTCCAATATTTCATCTTGGTCCTCAATTTCAGGCGTACACATTTCTTTAGAAAAAACAAATATTCTTCATATTGGTCACAAAAAGACACCATGCAACATTTCATTAAATGTTGATAACTGCAACATTATGCCAAAAGAAAAGTTGATGATTTTAGGATTAATCATAGACTCTAAGTATCTATTTAAAGGTCACTGCAACTATACAAGAATTCTCTTGTACATAGACTAAATATTATTGAGTATCTCCCTTGTAAGCATAGCTATATACACCCTGCCATCCTCATCAATGTTGTCAGAGCACTAATGCTATCCAAAATCGACTACGCCTTACCTATCTACGGACACTGCGCAACATCCCAAATGCTTAAAGTCTCTGTGCCTTATCATACAGCAATCCGTCTTAGAGCATTCCCTACTTCACCAACGAAGTTTTTACTTGCTGAATCCGGCTTGCCGAGTATCTCTAGTAGAGTGGCCGATGCAACATATCGCAATCTTGCGAAAAAACTTCACGTAACAAACATGGCATTAGCAAATACTTTTATGTGAACAAATTCACGTAAAAGACCACTAAGACTACCATCGACAGTATCCAGATCTCTTGAATATGCCAGGGACAATTTCACATCTTTTTACAGAAGCAAAAAGAGCTCTGAGACATTTCCTYCTTGGTCCATTAGTCCAGTATCTTTTGAGAATGCCTTACTAAACTAGCCTAAACAAAGTACACCTAACGCAGTCTACCAAGCAAAGTTTGCATACATTCGCGATCAATATAGTACATCGAATTGGCGTTTTATCTTTACGGATGGATCCAAGACATCAGACTACACCTCGTTGGCCGTTGTCGATAAAGATGGAGACGTAATATGCCAATGGCTCCTTGATCCGATGTGTACAATATTCACTGCCAAAGCCTTAGCTATTGAACTTGCTGTTGAGCATGCTAAAAAAAATAGAGGAAAATATTTGATTTGCAGTGGCAGTAAATCATGCATTGCGGCAATTCAATCACCTGCAAATTCCCACAAGATAATTTCATCAATCAGGAACTCCCTCATTGCGGCTGGAAATAAAATCCAGCTTATATGGATTCCAGGCCATGTGGGAATCTCAGGAAATGAACAAGCTGATACTGTCGCAAAAGAAGTTAGCAGATCCCCTACTCTAATGCTCGACTTTTTAAGCAAGGGCGATTTGTACAAGCATCTTAAGATAAAAAGAAAAAATCTGGAATTCTAGGACTGGGCATCGCAAAACTATCACTACATTGGAATAAACGCAAGGAGCATCACTCCAACTTACCTTGCAAACACGGCAAGCAACATCCTGAAGCCGTACATACGCCTAAGGCTTGGCCACACTATATTTAGCCACTCTCATCTTCTAACAAGGAGCGACCCATCTTGCTGCAATGGCCCAAATACAGTTAAGCACCTAATTTCGCAATGTCCGAACACAAGGCAGACTGAGTGCTCTGGTAACAATTCCACAATGGAGGCACTATCTACACCCAGACACGACAACATTATGTATATTTACAATTTCCTTAAAGATAATAACATCCTTAACCTAATTTAGCGTAGTTTAAGATATCATAGTTAAAATAGCATAATTATTTACTAGTACTATGAACTTAACCAATAAAACTTAGTATTAAAACGATGACTGAAAGCCTTGCAGCTAATGTCATTTTAATGTTTATGCTGTAATTTATTGTTGTGTAAACTGTTGTAAATAAATAAATTAAATAAATAAATAAATTTCAGGCATATTATAAAATCAAAACAGTAAAATACCACCACATACACCATAAATTTATATGCAATATGTTTATGCCAAAATTGTATTTCCATGAATAGCCAAATTAAATAGTTCAAACATTCACAGCAAAACACTCGTTCAATTAACCACAAATTCCGTAGATAAAACATTTAATTAATTTAGCAMGAAACAGCAGCTGAACCTTTTTATAGCTGTCTAATGGTACATTTACAAATTTCTATCTTAACTAACCGTAAATTGCCCAAGATACATAAACTATAAATTACAACTAATTACCAGTATTATCCCTTCGAAAGCTGAGTATAAGCACAGACACATTTGTTTGGATGATTATAYCCCAAATTATAGCATAAGAATACCTTTGTGTTCACACGAACAATTTCTTCATTATAACATATATAAGTATATGCATGCATAAACACAGATGCACTACACCGAATCCGCACGAAACGAATCCTTTCAAATATCCTTTTAGAAACCTCACGCACGAAAACTGTGTTAATTAAGTTGTAGGAGCCGGAGTGGATGCGCAAGAGCATTGAGAGCGATTAAGAAGCGATATAATCGAAGAAACAAAGCCGCAATAAGTGGCACTTACGTGCCACCTGTGCGTGCGTCTTCAAGTGTACATAAGTCGGGATAAGTAACGGCAGATAAGCGTGTGTAGCAAACAAGTTATAAACTGAAAGGTAAGAAAAACGTGAATAGAGGCAATTACTATTAATGTGTTAAGAAACATACAGCTRAGCTGAAAGGTTGCTAAATGAATTGAATAGAAAGGATGCGAAGATCAGCACACAAGTGGCTGAGTAGGTACGAAGCAAATATGAAAGAATACAAGTATATAGACATATGTACATATGTACTAGTATGTGATTACATAAAAAGATTTACGGAAGTTGGATATTGTGGCCAGTTTTGATAATTTCCTTTTCTTTAATAAGAAAATTAAAACTGAATTTGGGTAATTTTTGAACTTTTAGGAACTTGTAAGCAACCATTTATTAGTAATCTCTAGTAATTTAATTTATTATTCACCGAAACTACTGCCTTATGTAAACTTATTGAACTTCTTCTTTATAGTATTATATAGTGACTTTTACGGTCAAAAAAAAGTCTTATTCAATAAGCTGATTTGACATAAGTCTGGTAAATATATAAGTGACTGAGAATTCCCTCTGCTGATGACATATAATTTAGTACCTTCACAGGTTCTGCTAAAAGWTTAGACTGCTCGGTTTTTTGTAACAATCAACATTTCTGCGATTTTTCGATAGACCAACTCAGACTTTAAATTGTAATTCAATGGACTCGAATCTGAGATTTCAAACGCTCAAATCCCAAATGCTAAAAAAGCATTATGCTTAACTGATATACCAAGCCTTCTAAAATATTCTGCTTGTACGCTTTTATTCCAGCTTTGACCCTTTTTTCRCAGAAATGTAAAGTTATAAGGCTTTCAAGAGAAGATTTTGTCGTTTTTACTTTTGACGACATTTTGATAGTTCAGCGAATTAAGAAACAGCGGTTACTCTGGACTTCAGCTCTTAGAGTATTCGACGCAATAACCTCCGGAGGAAACAGGGAAAGAGTAAGACCAGCACTCCATTGGAAAGACCAGGTGGAAAAGCACCTGGCTTCGCTTGGAATCTGCAATTAGCGACAAAAAYTTAAAAGGAAGAACCACTGGGGCGCTATTGTAAACTCGGTTATATTAGGCGGGTGTCTACGCCAATAAGGAAGAAGAAGGAGTTATCTTGAATTGAAGTAATCGTAGGTCTTACCTTAAATATTAAAAATAGCTTTCTGTTTGCACAAGGTCAGTGGTATTGTGTCTTACGCTGGGATATTATATAATAACTTACAAAATTGTGAAAATCTGCTGACCACGGATGGGTCAACTATAATGTCATTAACCAAATTGTAGTTATGAATTCTTGCCTGCACAGTTTTATTCAACTGGCTTAGGATACTGCTTGTGAGATATGAAGGTAGAGTTATCATGTTATTTCTAACTCARAAGGCTGAATCATAAGTCTTAGTCATTCTTCTTCAAAAACTAGCCAAACGATTCCGACCGTTATCTGTAAAAGTATAAGTACTATACTAAATACAACATCTAGATAATAAACAAGTACAGCATACCACTCGGTTATATAACCTTATGCTTAGCCACTTCTATCACTACTTAAGTGTAAGCCTTGCGGTTATTTAACAAGTATACAGTTCTACAACTTWCAAACAGCACCAAAATACTGATGAATGTTTTGTGTGATAAATAATATCGAAGAGGTGCCATTACCTGCTGCTGTCAACAACACTTTCGATAATCAAACCTGCGAAGAGGCAGTGCATACCGTTACCCACGTCAACGTGTCATCATTACTTAAGRATTAAAAGGGTAAACTTTTTAGCTTTCGGCTTAAAGTCTCTTTGTGACGGAAAACAAATTTCATTCGCACATAACCACAAAACCGTGTACTGCACTCTTTAAAACTCACTTAACCACAAATATAAATCGTGTTGACAACATTTACAACAGAAACAGAGAAAGGTGTTCACAAAATGCCAGAAAGTCGGTTAACTGCAAAAAGGGCAAGCACATTTGTCACTAATTCATTCAATCACTTAATACAACAACCGAACTTAAAGCGTAAAGTGGCTGAAACAATTTGGATTTGAGTGACCTTAATTTAGCGAAAGCCGGTCTAAGGAGTTGCGCCAAATAAAAAAAGCAATGAGCCGAAATGGAGTTTTCGACACGTAAAATTAAGGAAACTCGAACCTGTGTTAACACACAGCTAACTTAGACAAATGATTACAACGTGACTGCCGAAAAATACAACACACACCATATAAATAAGGTTTAAGCGTGTCTCTCATCAGTCTATGCCACTKAAACGCCACCTGACATCACGAGAGAGAGTGCTTGGCATTTTAAAAGAACGCTGAAACTGCTGCTGCTTTTTTCGATCTTTTTTCATGTGTGTTTGTGGAATTATACTTCCTTTTGCCCTTTTTAAAATAGGTGGCAGAATAAAAGCTGYCTAATCAACTAAAAGTRAAKGCCACACTCAAACCAATTGCTTATSTAGATATGTTGCGCAAATACACACATACGTGCGTGAGTATAAGTGAATTGTATGAAACTTGAATAGCAAAATAATTGCATTTGAATAGGCAAATAAGTGTGCTGTCATAACTTTCAACCGCCAGAAAGTCTAGTATAAGCAAATTACTTCAAAAAGATTGCAGCTGTGTGAGTATTTGCATTTATTTATTATGAAATGAATCTGTTGAAATGCATTGAAACTAAAATGAAACTAAAATCTTGGAATTACTATGTGATCAAAATTGACTCGGACTGGTACAATTAAACTGCGCAAACTAAACAAAACAAAAAAATTCATTTTTTATTAACTTATTAAATTCTGCTACACCTCTGTTGTCAAGTTGATTCGAGTAATGGTTTCGGAGATATACTAGCTAGGCTAAGTGCGCCGTCTTTAAGCTCCAAACTGTGCTTTTGAAGTCGGTTTAGAAGATACTACTCAACCGGTCTTCAAGAAACTTTACACAGGTCTTGGAGATAAAGTCTTGGAAAAAAAAGCTTGAAAATTGTCTTGTTGGCATTAGAAATATTACAGAGGATCTCAACATCTCTTTTAAATTTACTTAACACATTTTGTTTAATGACTTGATCTTTCACAAAGGAAATGCTTGTCCACGTAGCTGAGGACAAATCCAAATATATGTTGCAAATATACATGTCAAACGTAAGCACGACGTTAGACGATTTACAAGTAAGAAAAGTCATTGCTCAGCACCGTTCTGATCAGAATTGGCTCCCTGTGACTTCTTTCTCTTTTCGAAACAGAAAAGTCCACTTCGGCGAACGCATCATAAAACCGCCATTAAAAGTTGATCACTGAAAACCATCCCATATGACAATAAAAACAAGTAATGCAAGTCTTTGGAAAATTGAATTATGCCTTCATTATTGGCATTCTTGTATTGACTAAAAAGAAGCCTATTTTGAACGCGATAATAAAGATTTTTGTTCGGCTCAAAGTTTACCAGATGTTACTCGAACTAGTCACTAACATAACGAAAGCAAGGTTTTTTTGCATATATTTATTCATATTGTTCTATAAATTCCATATATAACCTAATCCTTTTTATTCTCGAATTTGATAAGCAAGTTCTTTGATTTCTAATTTTCACAATTTTCTTATACCCTAGCAAAATTAGCTATATATTTTGTGGCATCATTTGAACTAAACACCTGTGAGAGCAGCAGTAATTCCCTTACTCATTATATTTCTTTCAATAATTTACCGAACTTCCGTGACTTCCGTACACAGTAGAGTCAATTATTATTCTCAATTCATAATTTGTTTTTCTTTTCACAGCCAACAGCTGTTGCAACTCTGACACTCGCCAACGGCAACTAATTTACAAGACACTTCTTGCTATTATGCAAGCATTTCACTCCTCCGGCGAGTAAATGAAATTTCCGTCTTCAATTCTGTGCTAAATTTGAACTTTCACCTGATTCACCTGATTCATACCGTTTCCCAGCACCCTTTATTTAACTTTCATATTTCTGCTTTCTCGTTTTTTCTTTGATTTCTGTGCGTAACAAAATTCGCTTACGGCAACTGAGGTTACAAAATGTCGATTGTGGTCCAAATTGCAGCGGCGCTTATAAATCAATTCGCGGAAGTACGGTGATACAACAAAAAATAAACAATTCAGCTACAAAATCGAGCTATCTTTATGTGGGGATTTTTGAAAAATTACACTTCCTCAACATCGCCAGTTACACATACATATGTACGTCCTATCATGCTCGCATATACGAGTGTTTGCCCGCAGGCAGTACACTGCGTATACGCAACAATCAGCCTTCATATGAGAAGGGAGCGAAAAAACAGGAAAATTCTTTTCGCAAAGTCAAAATATGTGTCGTGGCTGTTTTTAACTTTCACAGAACCGTAAAGACGTGGCTTGACTTGCGCCTTGACTGGAGAAACACAAACTTAAAAAAAACAAACAATTTAGGTATCATTTGTTGCGCGGATACCGATTTGAGTATGACATTTTTGTATAATGAAATATTTATTATATGAAAAAGTATGCCAACACACTCGACAAAGTTTGTGATTTAAGTTGAAAGTTGAAATTAAATGAATTTTAAAATTTAATAAACTCGACGTCTGTTCACACGAAAACGCGTAAGCTTAAACTTTTGCACAATTCTATTTTGAGCGTATTTTTACCATAATGTTGATGTTTTCTTTTTCATTGTTGTCTGCAATCACAATACAAATAATCATAAATCAAGTTCGGCGCACCAGTTTTGAATACCGAAGAGATTTGAATAATTAGAGGTCAGTAGGAAAATGTTTTCTTATAAGGAGAAAGACATTATTTTTTCTATTCTCACGGTAGTCGATACGAAATAGGAAGGGATCTTTATGTACCAAATACACATTGTCACTTAAAATGCAAAATAACGAGACATCACTTTTCATAACTTCACAGACGAAGGAAAAATTATATAATAGAAAATACTCACATTGAAACAAAATTTAATGTTTGGTTATAAAACGTTATATTTTGGTTATATATTGATTATATATTGCTTATTTAATCTGACAGAATAATGTCAATCCGACTGCATTCCTCATAATCCAGTATTGAGTTTTACCACTAGACCAAAAGCAAAAAAGAAAGACAATAACTTCAACTACACCGAAGGTCAAATACCATTTACAGGCGCAATCGTTCTAGCATTGAAGGGTATAAAAATATCTTTATATTAGCTTTGATCGGCCATAATGATACAATCTGAAAAATCTAGCATTACCTTGGATTATAATCTATGCCAAATCATTTTAACATATATTGCTATATTAAAAAAGTTTCTTAGGCGGTTATTCTAATAAAAAAATAAAAAAATCTAATTTCAAAATTTCAAATTTCAAAAATCAAGAATATGTCAAAATTCAATTATATTCGGAGGTACTATACAGTAAATATTCTGCTGATTCGGCATCCAAACTCATTCGAACGGAACTGAAGCTTTAAATGCGTTTTGCTCAAAACTGTCTTTTTCAAAATGATGCCCACGAATTTCCAGGTTCTGCTGGATCAATGCACTTGAAATTTTTGGAAAGTCTTCTTTATGGACTATTTCTGGAACAAATTTAAATTTTAATTATTTTTAAAAAATTCGAAACAATCAAATAAATTGTTTTTACTTTTGTCTACTTTTTGTAGATTCATACATAGCGAGATAATTCTAGATTTCAGATTGAAACATGTGGATATTTCAGATTCATATTTTAAAGATTAATATCTTACGAAAATTTTGTTTAGGGTATAATTTTACGTCGTATTCGGCATAAATTTTTAATGATTTTTAATCTGTTTGAGAATAAATTCCATCAACCAATGTGTTTTTAAGTTCACGAACAGATTTTTGGAGCTTATCATTTGGGAATATTTAGATAACAAAATAGCTTGTGTAATTTACTTACAAAATCTTTTTTCAGATGAATTACTACAGTTATTATTTATTTTTAATTAACAAGTAATGCGAAATAAACATTGTTTGGTTATTGTGATTTATAAAAT
>NW_017534664.1:115623-117193 GCF_001853355.1 Bactrocera latifrons
TATGTGTCAGGCCGAAGTCTTTTCAATTGAGCTGGCTGTTGTAGAGCAGTATTAATTCTCCGAATTTTCTCCGAAAATAAAGTGAATATTTAAACAAGTGAAAATGCAAAAATGAAAAAACAAGCTTAAAACACTTTATTTGATGAATTTTCTATAATTAATTAATTTACTTAGTCTATACTTTATATCGTTATTTAGTGTTATATGTACTACTAGGCGTATGAATAACATAATTTCTTTAAGTTTGGAAAACAATCAGATAACGCGCGACCAGTTGAATGTTTAAACATGTAATGTGAAAATTCGTATCGTTATGGTATTCTAAATCATTGTGTGCCCTCTTACGTATTTAGTGAGAAAGCTGTTCAGATCTGAAATCGCACGTAAGTTTGGATCAACCCTTGAGACAATTTCAAAAGTTTGATTTTGCCTGAATCTCCAACCCATTGACATACCTAATTGTTTTCAAAAATCTCTTTACTCTCTCTCTCGTCAGAACTTGTAAGAATGCTCTTTCCGCCAGGCATGTGCTTCAAGTTCTCAACACAACGCGCTTCGAGCTGTTTGATAACGTAAATAATTCATTCATGCAATCAAAGCATTTCAAGCAAATTGCCATTTGTTATGAATTTAAGATATGAAGTTTGTATCTTTTTGATATWCCACACCGAAGAAATTAACAAATATGCCAATGCGTTTGTACTTGAAAATGTCTGGGAGTGTATGCATTACATCTAATTTTAATCTGCTGAAAGCATCAAGCTCGCTGCAAGAGTCATTTACATGCTCAAGTAAATCAAATGTATTGCGTCAGAAAATAAAATAAGAAATAATTTTAAAAATATGCTAACATAAGCCAAAATTTTTTGCATGAGAATTTAGCTCCGACAAATTTAATCGAAATAGAGTGAAAGTAATTCTAGTAGAGTTCATTAGATTTATTGATACTTGCACCGTTGTACAGGCTGCTTCGAGTTCGAAAATAATATTCAATTTTAATAATATTATAAGCTTTATCAAATGGACAAATATCTTGCATTGTTTGGGCTTCAAAGTGCAAATGTTGCAACTTAATCAGCAAGTGGCAATATTTAGTAATGAATTTGTCAGCTGACAAGCATATAATATGTTATGAAACTCTCAAAGCAAGAGCAGAATTCGGCATTATAACAATCTTATACTTGTAAATATGCAAAATAATATGTATGTATTAGAAGATATAATATATACTTTTTCATATACAGTTATTACCTGTAATCATCTTAAATATATGGGGGATAAACTCTGCTTCATTAATGCTCAAATATAATGTACGAAATTTATGTAGATAGAGAAATTTAAACAAGCAGTTATGCAAATGAACTTACATTTTCAACTTGACAAAAATGACAATTGAATCTCTGCACAATTTGCTGAACAAAGTTTCGAAACAAATTGGGCTAAAAGTGTGCTTAAAATGCATCAACAGCTTTATCATGGTATCCATATATATTAGGTTGTCAAAAAAATCTTGCGGTATTTTTGCTAGTTGGCGCTGAGAGCGCGTAGTTCTAGTTTTATTCGTCGCATC
>NW_017534664.1:117688-161417 GCF_001853355.1 Bactrocera latifrons
ACGTGACATGCGCTTTTTATGTATAAAGATATAAATATTAAAGCAACACAATTAAATTTATGTTCAACCATATATACGAATCAAGGTTTTAAAAATTAATTTTTAGAATGTAAAACGCATTATTTCTAAAATCGATTTCTTAATTTCTTTCATTAAGATTTTTTAACATAAATGCGAGTTTGCCAACTAAAAAATAATGTAACCAAAACTAAAACTGCAGACGGATTATATAATTTATTTATTCAGCAATRTGTTGAAGTAGTTTATGTCTGTCTAGGTTAAGGGATTATATAATATATAGTTAAAATTTTCAAAAAAATCGTTATTTTTTCTTAAAGTACATACTATAATATTTAGCGTACAGAAGATTACAAAAAGAAAATTCCATGCCATTTCGATGAATATTTTCGAAGTTACACGCAAATTAAAAAAAAAAATACCGTTTCAGAGTGCTTGTTAGTACAACAGCAAACTTTAAACGTGTTTTACTCAAAATGGTGTTTTCAAAGTTGGTGACCAACAATACAATTTTATTAAGAAATTTTGCTCAAAAGTATTATCAAAAAAAGATAAAAGACTTGAGCGAGTTTTGAAAAAACAAAAATCAGATTTGTTCCTATGGAAAATCTAAGTGGTTTAAATTCATCATCTTTTGGACTAATTGCGAAAGTAACTTTTTTTAGACTTAATATTTGAAGACAACAAAATATTATATTATCTAAGTCAATCTGATTTTCAATTAACTAATACTAATTATTTGTATTTTAATTATTTTATGAAATAAAATAAATAATTTTTCGTAATACCAACACTAAGTTCACTACTTTCACATCGATTCCAGAACTTGCAGTTAGATATTTTAAGCCTAATGCAAATGAATATATCAAATTTGAGTCCGACCGGTCAATGTAAACAGCGACTGCAAAGCCAACCCACAAAACGTTTTTTTTTTCTTTTTTTTTTTGGATAGGTGCAAGTTTTTCTTATGTTCGTGTGAAGTTCGATCTGCATTCTTCAATGTAGATTTTGTGTGTTTGTTGCCGAAACGAAATGTTTGGCGATTTTTACGCCAAAAATCACGAAAAAAAAGAAAATCCAAAAATTAAATTTAAAATCGTTGGCATCAGAGAATTAGAAAAATATCTTAACATCTCAACACATTTGCGTTAATAACATGGGAATAATGACAAAGCATGACACGTACTGAAAGACCGGGCGCCGAGTAGAAGTCGCAAAACAGAAGCTTGTCAAGGGAGCTGGGCCAACATTGAATTTAATGCCAAAAAATTAATCAAAACTGAAAAACTCAAATTTGCTGAAGACACTGTGGGCCATCCCACACAAAGATTATAACATATGTATAAATACTTGATTATKCATTGACACCTTTTGATAGGCCTATTTTTAAGACGATAGTAAGGATTTTTATTATAATAAATAAAAATTTTGTTTTTTTATGGAAACAACTATTATTTTGAACAAGTAAATAAGTGCCAAGTTTCGGCATAGGCTCAGATTAGACGTTGATATCCCCGATCATACATATATGTACATATATATTTCAATTAATAGGCTATAACCTTTCTTCGTTACGTATACGCACTGTCTTTTATAAAACAAATGTAATATAAAACAAAAATTAAAAATTTCTCTGACAAACACGTATATACATAAACACGTGTTAGTGTGCTGTTTGTAGGAGGGTTTATGGAAAGGGTTAAAGGCTAAGGATATAGCTTCCGAAAAAAATTATCGCTATACTACTTCACATACATGCCAAACGCAATTTTTTAAAGTAACGTTGCGTATACGCGACAGAGGAAGAAAATTGGTTATGGAAGCAATGTAACAAAGATCTACTGAAATTTCCGCAAATGGTTTGTGTGAGTGAATCACCCAATGGACACTGTTAAAAGCAATCATATCAAGTCGATTGAGATTGTTCAGAGTABAAATAGCTTCTTAAAGTGTATGAGGTCACAACCATTATCCAGTTTTCTAATTTATCCACTTTTAAGCTCTCGGTATTAAATTTAACATTTCGCACATAACTGTTATAAAGAGTGTGCATATTACTATTGGAACATTAGATCCCTTATGATTTTTTATAGAATTAGTGAAATTTGTATAATTAATTTACGAAATTTTAAGACATTGTTATTTGGGACACCCTTTATGTACTAACTCATGCAGAATCTTCGAATTAAGTCATTCATGAATCAATTGTAAATTTGTTGCACTCATTTTATTTATTTTTAATATTTAAAATAATTTAATTGCGCCCGCTACAATATATTTTCCCTTTCAAACGTGTGTAGGCATATTTGTTAACTTTTACGAAAGACACTGAAATAAGAAAATTCATAAAAAATTACAACGAARGCACAAAATGAAACCGCTTTCTATCGAAACTCAGCAGAAACACCATAAAAGTCATAAAAACACATTTACCCGGCACCATAAACATACACAGTATACCCATAAGCACTTGTCTGCATATGTACACACCCTACATACTCGCAAATAAAATTTTCGCGATATTTACACACATCAATGTAAGTCATACTATGATTTAAATTTTCAGCTATATCGCAGATAAACGTTTTCTTCCCTTTTTACATTTTTATTTGGTAACAAGCAAACAGCCAATAATCGAAAAACACTCGAAAAGTGCTTATACTTTAATCATTGAAAATTGCCAGCCGCGAGGAATTTTTGCGCTACTCGCAATTTTACCTCARCAAAGTTATATCGCAAACATATTTATCGAGTTAAAGCAAGTTAAATTGGATTATTCGAAAAGGGGAAGCTTTGTCAAAAGTTTAGTGAATGTGTGAAAGCGAAAAGCTTTAAAATTCGCACGAGCTTGTAAACTGTGCAAGTGGGAGAGTGATTTATATTTATTTGAGCTACGAAAAATTGTTCAAAAGTTGCAGGCATTCCATTAATTAYATTAAATGTACGCAGTTTTTATGCATAAGGAAAGTATTTTAATTCATATTATAATGTTAGACTTTTATGGGCAAATCAAGAGAAAAAAAAAACGATTTCTCCGGACATTTCACTGAAGTCCATAGCAGTGAATCAAAATATTCAGCCATGAAACTCGAACTTTTTAACGCTCTTTTGACATTTATATTCAGTAAGGTTTGTCATTTTATCGTAGAAAAATATACGATCCAACATGAGTCAAAATTATTAAAATGTACTACCGAAGCTCTGATTCAGTGGCCTCAACTTTAGGAGTCGTTTATGTTCGTCATAATGGTTCTCTCAGAACAATTATTAAACGTCTAAAGGAAGAATTTGGAATCCACAGCCACTGTACAAAATGTTCCCGTGCCAGTGAAACAAGAAAGCGCCCTTAGTATCGAGAATATTGCTGCAGATAGCACATCAATAGTACTTCTTCCGTGATGATCAAGACCGKCACGTTACTGTGAGTGGGAATAGCTACCGCTCAATGATAGCCGAATACTTTTGGCCCGAAACGGATGATATGGACTTAGACAATATGTGGTTCCAACAGGACGGCGCCACAATACACACAACGACTGGCACAATCGATTTATTGAAAACCAAGTTTGTTGAACGWGGTATCTCACGAAATGGTCCCGTCAATTGGCCGCCTCGGTCGTGCGATTTGACGCCGTCCAACTACTTCCTGTAGAGCTACGTCAAAACTTTGGTCTATGGTAAACAACCCAGCGACGATTGATGAACTTCAAACGAATATCGAACGTGAAATTGCAGCAGTAAAGGCTGTATTTTTGCTTGAAAATCGTCAAAAATTCGGTTCTGGACTTCTGCAAGCCTGCCCGCTGTGGCGGTTGTAGAAATAGTATGCGATATATTCCCTTCACTAACAGTCAGCCCAAAATTTAGAAAAATTTGCTTGTGAAAACAAAAACAAATTTTTGTACCCTGGACAGATATAAGTATATTAAGTTTGCCATGCCCTATAAAATATATACTTATAYAAATAACGACTTGAGTCGTTTTCTYGTAGCAGCTGCCCATTTGTCGGAMYTGCCCATATCAGAATAYTAACGCATATAATTGCCATACATACTGAMCGATCGGAAAAAAGTACTTGTGTGAAAATCTTTTTCATTTAACGAGATATTTTCACCAAATTTGATATATATATGTATATAGATTATTGCCTAAGACAATCTCCAATCAAAATTAAGTTCTTGTCAGCAATATTTCTTGAAATATATTAATATTCTTTGAAGGGTATTATAGCCTCTTTGCAACCAAAGTTAGCATTTGTTCTTGTTTTTCATTATTTTAAAAGTCATAAAAATGTGACAATGCGGTATACTTCAGTAATCTCGTTAATACCAACAGAGAGAAGCGTAAAAACATAAAAACGTAAATCTTTCAGAGCAATTAAAAACCGCGCGAAAATAATTAATTGGACTATGGTTCGTTTGCTGTACGCTCAGCGGCGACATTTCGAATAAAAAAGTAGTTGAATACTGGCACTAACAACTCAGCTGGTAGAGGAGACCGAACCGACGCTCTCACAGCCATCACTTAAAAAAGAAATATCTATATATATTTATATATAAATACAAGGATTTTTCGATAAGTACTTAGTGTTCGGAATTTAGTGTCACTATTATCAAAATGCCGCCAAATCGGACTGGTAGACATTTTCACATTAAGAATCTTAGAAAATGCAAAAAGAGCAATATCGGGCGATGATTCAATATATGTTTTCTGATCAGAAATATCTCAGTGCAAAATGTGTTTGGCTGCTGTATACAGTGCCTTTCTCCTTTGAAGGCGAATAGCAGAAATTGGTTTAATGAGGTCGCACGTCGAATTTCAATAAGTCACATCTAAGTCGCCGAAAAGCAGACACCGCGACGAATATTGTGATAAAAGTCTACAATTTCGTATTTATAAAGCGCTGAGATGTCTGAGCACAGCAATCTTTGACGCCATTTAAGCGCAATCCGAAGAAGTTTCTGTGAAGTTTCGTGATCGTCAACACATATGGATCCATTGCCGGCCATGAAACAGTTGAAATAATATACTACTCCGAAGAAGATAAAGACTATCAATAAGTGAAAAGAAAAATATCGAACGTTTACAGAATGAGTTTTATCGAAAGAGTGGCAGAGTGGCGACAACACTTCACTATACCGAAATTGGTCAAATTAGCCAAAAAAAAAATTTTTTTTTGCAAGGGTTGAAGAAGTTGGAGAATCCCTGAGTCAATTGTATCAAGACTTTGCTCACAAATACTTTTTTACAAAAAAGTTTCCTTTTTCTTTCGAAAACTACGTACTTATCGAACCACGCTTGTATTTGTATGAACGCCTACTTGCAAAATAATGTACAACTCAATGTATCTTTGCAAAAGCAAAACAAGAAACAAACAAAATTGCATAAAATTACTGCTTTCAGCTTTCAACACTCAATAAGATCCGCAACACTGCATTATAATGCCATGACAACACAGGCGCTGGCAGACAAGTTCACAACCGAACCCTCAGCAAAGTGTCAAAGTGGAATCAAGAGTGGCTGAAATGTTTTTAAGTGAAGCATTTCAAGCTCGAACGAACGACCGAACGACCGAACAAACTGCGAACAAAAAACAAATTGACTATAGACAAAGTTGGTTTTTTGGCATTACGCGTGAAATTCATTTATGCAGCGCAGAGTTTGCATTTCAAATTTTACACTATTGCAGCAACGATCAGGAGGTACTCGAACGAAAACTTTTACGAAATTATCTAAATACTCCCAACAAATATTGATCCATATTATCCAGTCGAATCTCATGCCTGCACGTACTCAAACGGTGGCAGCTGTGTAAATGCGCAGGAAGTCATAAACAAAGATTGTACTAGTGTACTAACTCATTTGCTATGCACTGCAACTACGATTCATATCCAACCCCTGGTGTGGAGCATGTTACAATAAGAAACAAGAACAAGCAAAAAGCGGCTAAGTTCTGGTGCAACCGAACATTTTATTCTATTGTAACATGCAAGAAATAAACAGGGAAATTCCTTAACATGTTAAACGTCAACTAGAGGATCGGAATCTAAACAATTTTATATATACATATATTCTGTATGTGGCGGATTCAGAGGGGAGAAAGTTACCACACCCCAAAAGAAAAGATGAGCAACATTTTCGATCCGTTTATTCAGACACAACAAAAATTTCGGCAGAACTGAAAGACGATGGAATGAAACCAAGAATCTGCGGCCGACAAACAAAACGGGAAAATTTCTGCGTGAAAACTTGTGAAGAATACTACAGGGTTTCAGTGTACACTCGTCTGTTAGATACAAAATTATGTGCTTTGAAAACCAAAGAAATGGAAAATCTAATTGACTGCTTGTAGATAGATTCGAGGGCCTTTGAATAATGACAACTTCGGGTGCCGTTTGAAGCTCAAAGGTGAACTTGACCACTAACAAAGTCATTGGGAGCAGAAGCGAAAGTCAAAAGACAACAAGTTACCGATTACTGCATTGGAAACGTTGAAGAACTGCCTTTTAGTCCTATGCCCCACGATTCATACTTTTCTTCGCATATTCTGCACAGGCCCTTATAATGAATGTGAGTTCTGAATGCACTTTTTCGACACTTCAGCGAATGGAAACGTGGCCGAGGACGATCATGCTTCAAGATGGATTGATCAGCGTGGCGCTGCTGCACACGCATCATGTTATTAACGGCTCTGCAAAATAAGTTCTCGAAAAATTCTCATAACTTGGAACACATCGTTTTGCTTTGTGAAACTTTTCTATTCAAAAAAGAAAGTATATGGGAGTTAGACTAATATCGACCCGATTTTTATCTATTAACTATTATCATACCACGTACTAAAAGATTTTCCCTGGGTTTCATTAAGGTACCTCACATACAATCACCAATTATATGGAGTCAAGTCAGCCGGATGTTCGAAAATCCTGGTAATAGTTATTTGGAGGTAGGTCAAGTTTTCGAGATAACTGAAATAATGGCCGATATATTCAGTATTAAGTCCTCTAGAAGTTCGAAAATCTTTATAATAGGTATATGGGTGCTCAGGGAAGTATTGATCTGATTCAACCCATTTTTGATACATAGAAAACTATTTTCAGAAAAGATTTCTGCCTGAATTTCAAATGTATATCTCACACATTTCGGTCAAAGGTCAAATATATGAATACTGGGCTCTAAATATTCGATACCTAAGGGCTTGAACAGTTTTGGTTGTATCTGAAGAATTTTTGGACATAGGTGGCATACTTTCAAAGAGTAATTAGCGCATAGTCTTAGCCCGTTAGAAAGTGAAAATCAAGTAGTATTTAAAACTGTGTTATGTGGAAAGTGAGCGTGGTTTTGGGCCGATTTCTCCCATTTTCACACTGTAACATAAGAATATGAGACCCGCATACCAAGTTTCATCAAGATATCTCAATTTTTACAGACAGACGGAAAGACAGACAATCAACCGGATTTCAACTTTCCTCGTCATCCTGATCATTTATATAAACATAACCCTATATCAACTACACTTAGTTTTAAGGGATACGTACAACCGTTAGGTGAGCAAAACTATTATACTTAAGCAGCTAGGGTATAAAAAACGTTAACTACGGCTGTACCGATGCTATAATACCCTTCACACATACATACAAAAACTCCTCACAAGAACTTTGATCAGTCAGTTTGTATGGTAGCTACATGCAAATCGATCTAACCTTGAAGAATGCACCGTTGTCTTGGATAATACTCGCAACTAGTGCCAAAGTTGATTAATATAAATATATCGTAAAATGAGAAAAGTCCATTAAGGCAATTGATTCCGATCGTTCAGTTTGTATACCAGTTATCTGCTAAACAATTCGATGTAAACGATTTATTCGGGGACTACATCATATCATATATAAAACAGTTGTTGTTGAAGTCTCTGTCTCGGGTGTAAAAATTTTAGCTAGGATTCTACTGAAGTTATTAATTGTTGCGAGATTTTTAAGAAGCTAAAATTTAGAGGTTTCAGATTTCTGTCCGTAGGCTTATAACGTAGAGTTTAATTCTCCTTTTAATGAATTCAGTATCATATTAGGATGGTAAGAAGAAAAGTCTTTGCAGAGAGAACCTAATTTTGAAAATATTTTTTCAAGAAATATATCTACTATATACAAGCATTTATATATATACAGGTACGTATATATGGTTTGCATACATTGCATCTACAAAATGTGCAAATCGTAGATTTTCGTGACACTATTTAATGTGTAAAGAAGCTACGAGTCTGAGTAATGGGATATTTTACAGCAATTACAATGTCTGCATTAAAATGCGAATGCAGCATACTACAAGTGGGGAGCTGTGTTTCCGTATTAATTTACGGGATTCTTTGGATGCTTTGCTTTACAACTGCGACGGCGAAAAGGAGTTCATTCACAATTTTTCTTGTAACTATATATTTCATTCACATTTCTTACATTCTCGATTTCCAAGACTTTAGACATACCAGTGAGTAGCCACAGACTCAGGTATGACGATGGAAATCTAATATACTGAAATAAATTAAATTAAGTTTTCCTTTTGTATAAGTTAATAAAAAATCCTAAAAAAGTGTGGAGGGATAGCTGTCAAATCAGATCTGAACTTAAGCGCCTTTAGCTTGACATTTATGTTTGGCATTCATCCGCCAAATTCCCACTCGCTTACACTTACATCGCTGAGGCAAATTTTGGCCAAAGGATTACATACATTAAGAATAGTTCCGTAAATGCCGCGGAAACAATCTTGAAGATTATCTTACCAGACTTTGCACGTCAAAAGCATCAATGATATATACATATATGTATTTCTAATAACGAATATCAAATCAAATTTTCCATTATAGGTTAACAGTAAAACAAAAGCAGCAGCTGTTATAGTTCCCTATATGAATAGCAGTTACCTAAGTGCAAGAAGATTTCAACAGCAGTGACAACCTAGGTCCCGTAATTCAAATCTGTGAGACAACTTTTTCTGGGGTAGGTCAAGTCAATGAACTATACTCGTATACATATATAGTGATAAACCAGCTACGGGTAGCACGTTACTTGAAGGTCAAACCGGTACAAATTCCACTGCTATTCCGGTTAAAATTTGCAAGTTAATAAATTCAAAATAATTACATTTTCTTTACCTCTAAAAATGCGCACTCTATATTTACAGTTTCTACGCTTATAGTCAATGCGCTTTTCAAATGATCCATTCACTTGCATTAGATGAAGTATTTAAGCTTTTGTGGTATTTTTCATTATTTCCATATGTCAATATTTACTCATGCTAACTAATTTTAATCTCAGCAATCGAATTACATTTCAGCTTTTTGACTCCTACATTGACCGCAGATATTATGCACATATAATAGTTCACCTGAAAACTTATAACAATCAATTAATAAATATATGAATACAAAATCTACTTAAAGACTTTACTAGGCACTAATGTCTAATTGGATCAAAGCTATGACTATAAACTTTCCATCATGACAATAATTTGAAATCGTTCGGTCAGAAACTTAGGCATCAATTAAGGAACTTTTGAAATTTACAAATGACTGCAGTATAATTCGCATTTCCAAATCGGCAGCCGCAGTGTAATTGTGTATTCCTGCCAACTTTATTCAAGTAGATATGTATGAAAGTTTGATAGAAACGAATGAATCGGAAAACAAAAGCAAATTCTAGCTTGATTATAAGCAAGCGCTATAAATATTTTCAAGTAAATGACCATTGTATAATATAAAATATTGACATTTATATACGTACATGTCTAACATTTATTGTGTATTGTGTAGAAATGAATATAACCGGCACTAATTATGCAGAGATTGCAAGTTTATTTAATGCTCAAACAATTGTCGATTGACAATTTAATTTATTACTAAATCTATTCTTAATTTTTGCCAACAAAGAGGGCTTTATCATAAACAAAATTATTGTAAAACGTGTTATCAATTGAAAAAATTACTCCTGACAATAAAACTTTGATTATACATATACATTTTTCGAAAAGTACAAAAAAAATTTCCAGACTGTTTTGATGGTGTTAAAGATAAATGTCTTCAATAAAGGCGAAAGTGCAAGGCGGCGGCTGAAAATGATAATTTTGTCATCAAAAATGCGCCAGCCTTTAGAAGTTCGAGGTTGACTCGGACCATCATATAATCCAGCGGCGGATCCAGAAATAGTTTTTAGGGGGAAGGAATAAATATTTACTTGAAACTTGAAGATTTTTATACCAAATATAGTAGTCTTTATACAGTTTAATATCATTATGTAAAATTTTCAAAGTTTTTTGGCTACCAAGAGGATACTTTGTCTAAGACCTAATCGTAGATATCGTAATGAAATTTGGTACACGTGTTTCTTGGTAAAAAGAAGAGGAAGCTCTAATAAAACTATAATTAGGCATGGGGGATCATAGTACAAATTTGGGCTAAAAATTTCTAAACTGTGGGCGTGGCCCCGCCCCTAATAGGTTTACCGACAGTGTAAAAGTTAACAAAATCCATTGACGTTAAATCTTCATGAAAGCCGTGTCATTATCTGACAAAGTACTTGAACCTAACTGGTTTAACTGATGCAAGTGGTTTCTCCGCTGACACTCGGTCATCGAACATGAAAGTAACCTTTTTAAAGTTAAAACAGTTTTGACTATCAAGGAAAAGCTCCATAAAAGCTTCCACAAACAAATTCACTTAAGCGTTTCACCACTTAGAAAACCTAGCGAAGGCGAGTAGAACGAAGAAGAAGTTAACAATTAAAGATTATTAATTGGATTCATTTTTTGTAAGTTGTAAAAATGATAAACTTTTGGACTTTGCTTGGCTTATACACTACCTTTTTCTAAAATGTCTCTTTCATGCCGGATTAGCCCCAAAACAACTTAATAGTTAGTCATACATTTAGCGCTCCGGCCAGGCGTCTTCTCTCTTTTACGATATTAAATTAAAAGGAGCGACCCCGTTAATGTGAAGCTATAAGTTCGGCAATTATACCCAATTTCAAAAGGAGGGATCGCAGCTACCCACAAAATTATTTGCAAACCTATTGGTTGGGGAGAAATTTGATGAAATTGTAAACAGGATACTTTACACAACAACCTAAGCAGATGACAATGTGTTTCATTGTAATTAGCCTAAGCCAAAAGGGAAACAATAATAATAATAGCAACAGCAAATGAAAACGAAAACGCAAAGAACAACGTAATCAAAAGTGGCCACGGCTTTTGTGACCTTGTGACTTTTTCGGACTGTAAAGTTATTGCATTATAAAACCTTTTGCTGCATTAACGGACTTAAAGGATGTAAAATATTGGTTTGATTTAATTTCCACAGCAGCTGGAAAGCCAAATGCTGTGTAAAATATTGATTTATTTTTTAGGCATTTTATTATTATTTTTTTTTTTTTTTGTCCTTTCACCATTAAGATTTTTATGAATCCTGCGGGTGTCTGCCGATTTATAACCTGTTACAAAATTTTTATGTGCAACATTTCCAGCAGGCTGTGAAGGAAGTTGAAATGTATACAAATAAATGTATACATATGAATGTATGTAACACATTTTTCGTAATCTCTTGCAATATAGACCACAACGGGAATGGCTTCCGCCTAATATCCCACACACTTACATACCCTTCGTGTATGTTTTCGTACCCAACTCATTACTTTGATGGGGTATTAATGTCTTTCGGGTTGTTTTGCGCACTCGTTGCTTGTGTTTTGTTTTGTTTTTTTTTTAGGCGCTTGTTTGCCATCTAAGGGCTCTTTTTCATTTTTTAGACCTCCGCCTCGTACCATCCAGACATCGATGAGTACTTGTCTATGGTTGTCATGGTCATCATGGGCATATGTGTGCGTTAGGCAAATATCTTTGTCATAGTCATCTGCCTGCTTTTACGGTTAAACGTTAAACTCGAGCTCTACGCACTGGCATCCAGTTACATATTGATGATTTGACCGTCATCTGAATTTCATCCTCACACCCTTCGCTATTTGCAATTCAAGCCGAAATTGTGTTGGTTTTGTGTTTATTGTGAGCAACTCGGAAATTATTGTCAAGGCTCTTGTTATCAGCTTTCATGCGTTATACTCAAACCCTTTATATTTCACCTACACATAGGTGTGTATGTATTTGTGTGAATCTGTAAATATTTTTTCATTTTACGTCCAGTGTTTGGTTCACTGTCGTTTAAGGACACTCGAATTGGTAATGCGTTGAAGTATAATTGAAAACGTGTGAAAAATAAGGGGTTGCAATTATTGTGCGCAGATTGTTGAAAGTTTGGGAAATGTTTGGGGGCCAGTAAAGGCGATTTGTCAATCAGAAATACAAGATATATTCAGATAACTCAGTTCTTAAGTAGGGTAGGTAGTTAGATATGAGTATTGCCACTGTGGGTTCGATTAGCACAGCACTATGGTCGGACTTCTATAAACTTCGTACTGCCTTTTGTGGATAGCCATTCAGGGTTTGCTGCCCGATGTTCTCCTCAAATTCTCTGTCTGGTTCGTGCTAGAGCCGGACACACTTAGTGAAAGTGGAAAGCTGTTTTCTTATTACATCTCCGAACCCCTTAGAGATTAAAAGATCATCACGTGCGCGGATCAGGCATCCTTGAATTTCTTAACGAGTAGCGCATCTACAGTTAGCGACGGCTTCAAAGGCCTCGAGTTGATGCTTTTACCCACTAAGGATATCCAAAAAGTACACGTAATCTGCACCGTTATTCATCCTCAGAAAGAGGAAGTCGCTACCTTAAAAACCCAACTTAGAAAAACCTTAATATATTGAAGAAAAATATTATTTAAAGACAAATAGTTAAGYGACACCCAACAAGCTATGTCAGCAGAAGCACTCTTCAAGGATCTTTTATGTGTGATAGCGCTGAATAGAATAATACTTAAACTCGATGGAGAAGCTATTAAAACAGTAGTATATGTTGACTGTATCAGGTATGTTTAATTCCACAATCAGGGAGATTATGGAAAGAGCCCTACGAAGGTTACACCGATAGGCCACGAACAACAGACTTGCTGTTAATCATAGTAAAAAGGAACTGATGCTTTTCACAAATACAACCGAAATATCTCAATTTCATCTTCCCCACACTTAATGATAAAACAATTTCTCTTTCCAATACTGCTAAATATCTGGGCGTTGAAATCGAAACTAAACTAAATTGGAAGATTAACTTAACCATCTAAGCAAAGGTAAAGCAGACTATATTCTCTCAAAATTAGATTACATTACCGGGTGAAGAGACACTTCGAGTCCAAAATGGGCTAAGGAGTGGTTGCGGGTGCATACTCCAATAAAGACGAAATCTCACTATATCCGACTACCAAACTCAGCCAGCATATTCCAAGTGGAAGTACTAGGTATAAAGAACGCCTGTTATATGGATACAGAGAGCAACCATATACACGGATAGCCAGGCACACTGCTGGCATTGTCGACGGCACTAATTAATTCCAGAGTAGTTGCAATTCCAGAAAGACTTTAAGCTCAGTGGGGAGTAAACTCCGCATGTCATTAATTTGGGTTCTCGGCCACAGGCACATTTTCGATAATGAAAAAGCGGACGAGTTAGACACACTTAGAGCCGCTCTAGATGAATCCGAAGCGGAGTTGATACCATATCCGCTAGGAACGATCAAAAGACAGCTTTACACTCACTATGAAAAAATAGATCGGTATGAAAAGACAGGAATCAAAGACTTACTACAAAGGTCCTTGAATAGTTTTTTCATACTTACTGCAACTATAATGGGACACTGGCCGTTTGGAGAACACACGCTAAAAATGTGTCTGCCCTATAACAATTCTTAATTAAGATATTAATACAAAGAAGGATCTAATCGACATTGTCGATACCTTTTGCAGCCTCATACTATAAGTCATATTTAAACATCTGCGTTCCAATATGTGACAAAATTTATATTAATTTATTTAATATATTTCTTTTATTTATTTGAAATTACGAGAATATCTAGAATTTTAACTGTTCGGGTCATCCCTTCCTGTTCCTAGTAGCATTATTTGCCTAAGGAATATGCCATTTTTATTATGGCTTTGTTGTCCAAGTTTTGCATTTTCGGTCTTCGACATTTTCTTCTGGGTTCGAGTATTACAAATTTCGTGGTAAGCCTAATATAATTTTTGTTTCACATTGATTACTTTATTTTTAGCAGTTTTATTGCACAATTATCACATCATAATATTACAGTAGCTGTGGTTAGATTTGGTATATATTCTAAACGACAAGAAAAACAACCCTAATTACTAATATCTTATATAAAAAAGCCTTCTCATATATTTCACCGACCCACAAACTAGTTACCGTTAGTAATGATTTTGAAAGCTGTAAATTATCGATCACATAACTCGCCCTCTAATATTGATACTTTGATCGGTCCTCCGCTGGCTACCACTTCTATGTGCTGTCGGATACGGTCTATCTCCTTTACGACGTGGAACAAGTGTGCGCTCTTCTCCAACCATTGTTACTGGTGCAGCTGCTGTACTCAAAACTGGTGTAGGGGGTGCTGTTTGCTGTTCAATACATATCGGCTTATTAAGCATATGTTTGAGATGTTCTGGAATGGTATCTAAATCAGACATTGGTGTGTAGCCAAATGTGGAAATCACCACATTTGCAGAAGGCCCATGAGTACGTGGACCGTTTGTGGGTCGTCGTAGTGCTGGTGCTATCATATTACCTAGCGGACGACTTGTGCCAACAAACAAAGGGGCGACGTTTTTCGATTCCATGGGCGTATAACCAGTGATAATAATATTCGGCTGACCCGGTAGTGGTGTAGGTTCCATATCAACAAGACCATCATTTATCATGGTTCTATTTATAACATAACTTTTGCTTTTGGATGCTTCAAGCTTATTCTTTTCTTCTTTGGATGATTTAACATCACTTGCAGATAAAATGCTGGCCTCGGTGCGTGCAGCCCATGACGGGTATGGTTTGGCCATGTCGTTTGGCTCGGCGATTGATACTTTCTTGGTTGGTACCAATACTTGTACGGGTTCACATACGATCGGCGGCACTACGGATTCGGGCAGATTTTCCATATTCAACGAATGCTGCGCTATTAATAGCGGATTTTTCGATTCGGATTCCAAAATTATTTTATCTGTTGAATTCTTAAGACCAGTAATGATACTTGTTGAAGGTGTTATGAGTGTGCTTTGAAAAGGTTTTGTACTTTCCGTCATGCTATTTACTATAACAACTGGCGTCCCATCCTTTTCTCGCAGTGTTCGCATTTTTAATAACATTTCCTTAATCCCATCGGACAGTGTGGTTGATTTAGTATCATCGAAACTTTCTTTGTTGACTTGCTTTACGGTTGCTGTGAGTATTTCGGCCAAAGGTCTCGCGTCAATTTTTTCATCGGCATTACTAGTAATATTTTTCGTCAAAGCTTTATCTGTTACTTCTGACGTTTTTGCTGATTCCATAAATTTCATCTTTAAATCAGCTTTTCGAAAAGGTTTAACTGAGCCGCATAACGGATTGGCTTCCGAAGTAACGGCGCTTAAAGACTGTAGCGCCTTTGCTACCGTACCAGCCCGTGGTAGAACATCTTTAACCGGCAATGATGGTGGTAAAGTTGAAACTATATGCAGATGATTTGGTGGCGGTGGTGGAGGATGTTTAGGAGTCGCTGAAGTTACTTCTTTACTGATATTATAGGACGGTGGTGGTGGAAGTAAAGGAGCTGCTGAAGTTAGTTCTTTAATGGTATTATAGGGCAGTGGTGGAGGAAGTGGAGGACTCGCTGAAGTTAGTTCTTTACTGACATTATAGGACGGTGATCGAAAGTTCGAGTTTACAACGTTCAGTGTTTGTAGTGCCTTGGCCACCAAGCCTACTTTTATGGTGTCATCCTCTGCAACAATGGTGTCATCCGAATTACTAGTTGGCGGGGATGTTAGTTTTGGGGAGATATGAATAGTTTCAGTTAGCGTTTTCAATGTGCTACTAACAGTACCTACTGCGGATGTTGGTGTTGCATGTTCGGGCGCATACTGCAGGGTTACATTTGTGCCTAATAATGACGTTGGAGTGGGCAAAACTTCGTTCAAAGGAGGTGGTGTTTTGTTGCCTATATTATCGGAGTGTGGTTTCGTAGCTCTCTTCTTTTTATTTTTAGTTGTGGGTTTCTTCTCAACTACTAGTTTGTGCTGTTGCGTATTAAAACTCTGTCCAGGCTTAGATGGACTAGTATCAAAGAATTTTGTTGGCTGAGGACTCCCCAAAGTTTTGAAATTTTTTGTTTGAAATCGTGTTGGAGTTGGATATGTTTTCTGTTTACTTCTCGCTACAAAATTTTGGCTTGTTGGCTTCATTTCCTTGTTAACTAGATTCGATGAAATTTTTGGTCTTGGTTTGGGAGACTTTGGAGGTTTCTGTTGGCAGCGCTCTTCATATCTATGTTCGCCTAACATTTTCATCATTGTTTTTGATTTCACTACGATAACAGTTGGCTGCTGGAATTCATTTTGCCCTTCCACTGCTGGTGGAAGAGTCCCTTGGCAGCCTCCTTCAACTCTTTGCTGATTTCCTATATTAGGGACTTTTAATTGCTTTGTTGCACTAAATTTGGAGGAGTGACCAATAAGTTTTTGTATGATATTTGTCGATGAATCAGAACTTTCGACCATCGTTCCTACCGAATCGCTTTTCAATTTTTGTATTTTTTTATCTAGATGTTTAGCATTCTGAGAAACTTTTGTGTGCGCTGTCAAATTTTGTATGGCTTTTGATACATTTGACATATTTGGCACTTTTTTACAACGGGACCGAAAAATGGACCCTTGAGAACGATTAGAACAAGGCGATCTCGTGCCACTTGCAAATAATCCTCCGCTATTCAATTTCTGTGCGAGTTTGCAAACTTTTGATTCTGGCGCGAGAGATTTTCTTCCCGGTAATGACTTCAAATCACCTGATTTCTTACGTAAAAGCTTTACTGTGCTTTCAGCTGCAACGTCGGTTTTGGGCTTCACACTTCTTTTCTTGCCCAACCGTTCATGTGGTTCAACCGTTGGTTTGGAACTTACTAACCTTGTCGTAGGTGTTGTCTTTGCTCGCGGATTTAGCTTTGGTATTAATAATTCCGATGGCGGTGGTGGAAATTCTTCATCTTGAGAGTAATTTTCTGGTGATGGCGGTGGTGCAGGTAACAGTAAATTGGGCGCGACGACACCACGAGTATAACTTAGAGCTGCTTGTTGACCATTAATAGGTAGACCTTCTGGTAGTAGAGTTTCTGCAGGTTTCAATTTCGTAGTGTCGTGATTTTTTGCAAGGCTGTTGGATTTTGTGGCAGTTGAGGCTTTCTGCGACACCTTATAGGGCTCCCTCGAATTACAAACAGCTATTAATGGAGAAGCTTCAGATAGGTTCCTGATGTTGGTATTCGAACTACTTATTATTTTCGCGACTTTTATTGTTTCCGAGGTTTTCGGTGACACCTTATTGGTCTCCGTGGAATTAATACTTGATATTAATGGAATAGCTGCTGGTGGTTGTAATCCAATTTCATTTTCTTCAACCTTTTCTAGAAGTATTGTTGACTCAACGCCACCATTCAAACGACTTAAATTGTGTGCCTTGATCAGGCTCATTGGTGCTGAAGTAACTTGACTACGTTGTTCTTTATCCGATACTGGCCATAAATCATTATTTTCAAAGACTTTCATTATATCTTCAGATGCTTCAGCTGCATCCACTTTTTGTACATTTTTCGCCATATTAGTTAAATCTCGCGAATTTTCTACCTTCGATGGTAAATATCGTTTACGCTTGGGTGGCACTGGTGGCCTCTCCTTGTGCGCACCGCCTAAACTTCTATCTGTCAAAATGGGTTTCTCATCTGTTGGTATTTCAGAGAAGGCAACCGACTTTTCCATGTCATTTGAAATAGTAACAGATGTCTTCGATGGAGTTGGTTCCTCAGGTATTGGCGGAGGTACAAAATTAGGTTCGGAAAATCGTGCTAGCTCCTTCTCAAGTTCTTCATTCAATATTTGATTAATTTTCGTTTTGGCAATTTTGTTGATTTCATTAACAATTTTCGGAGCCACTCCCTCTATCAGTGTATTTGGTTGCATTTTTACGTTACTCTCGTCAGTAATCTTCATTGCAGGTTGATCTTCTAAATACGTTATTTTACCGTTATTATTTTTTGTGCTCAATATATCAAGTGTGGGTTCTGGTCCACTGACTGTTTGTATGCTAACGCTACAACGATCCGGACGTGATGGAAAGCCTGGTATTTGAGATTCGCGCAATCCGGTGGTAAAACGTTTTATATCTGATTTGAATTGGAATTTTGCAAAATATTCGACAATTTGACGTTGCTTCTCAATGCCGAACTCATTAATCTTCTGTATCGATAAAGAGCGCATGCGCCTATACCAATCATTCAATTTCTCCCATCTTTTGCGATCGCCATCTAAGGGAAACATCATGTCCAAGGCACCAAGGCAAGCGACAAAGGAAATATCAGCTGCAGTTAACTATAAAAAACAAACAGAATGGGAGAAAAGTGATACATAACAGGCTCTTAAAGTGGTATGATAAAGTTCGAACTGAGTACTTCGCATCTTTAGCCAACTGTGTGTTTTGAAAGAAGAGAACACTGAGTGAAACGAGTTAGAATCATAGCCCCACAAAAATACTAGAAAATATCACCGGTTTTTACAAATTTTGTATGAATCTAGCAAAACAATTTAATTGAGGAAAACCGAGTTAAGCCTTTTCGAAATCGATGCCGGAATAAATGTTTTCGTTCGTTCAGATAATGTTAAAGAATAAGTACATAAAAAAGTATTTAGAAAGAATTCAGAAATTAAACGAAATTTTCTCTCATTACTTTAAATATTATTTACAATAACAAAAATAACTGTTCTATTTTCACTTATGAGACCCGAAAACTTTTATTTAATCGCCATTGACTGAAACCTCGAAACGCTTCGAATATATTTAAAATTAATATTTCAACTTCCTCAACTTTACAGTTGTCTTGTTAATCCTAAGGATCTCTCCTATTAAATCACACGTCCCCAAAGTGACCACACCGTTCCACTCACCACAGATCCCGCCATGAACTGGCTATCGCTCAGATACGCTTCCATTACATCATAGGCATGTTCCACCTTTTTTTGATGATAATCCACATCTGTTTGATAAATGGTTTTTCGCACTAAATCTGTCTGTAATACAATCATTGTAAACAGGTAAAAGACGAGTAGAATACTTGATACTTACCATCAAATGCCCATGTATGCGATGCAATACTTGACTCTCGAAGAATAGGCGCGACAACACGCAACAATGCCTTTTGTAGCATTTCAAAGCAATCAACTGATTTGCCTTTTCATTGTCATTATTCTCACAAACATAAGAGAATATCGCATTGCCGGTGATGATGAGATCCTTGTGCACCATTGTGGGTACGGTGAGTGCTGGATTGATTTTCGCATAGGCCGGTTTCAAGTGTTCACCTTTGATCATCTCGACGGCGCGCAGCTCAATGTCGACATCCAACATATTCAAAATCATTAGAACGGCACGCGAATGCGGATTTATGTCGTCGTAATACAAAATTGGACGTACATTATAATTACTATTATTGGCAAACATTTTCATGGAACGATTATAATTTGATTTTCAAAATTTTACGCAGTTTGCACTTTTGCAATGTGATTAGTTAAGTTTTATTTTTATGCTAAAGAAAGACGTTGAAAAACACTGACAATTTATTGTTTTTGCTGATGATTAGAAGAATTTTATACAAATCATTTCCGAAGTACTTGAATTTTGAAATTAAAGAAAAATTTTACACATGACTTTCACCTTGATTTGTAAAAAGAGACTGATTGTTGAGTTTACAGTTTTATTACACCGAAATGGAATTAGAAAGCAATGAGTTGTAGGGGCACTTTTCAAATGATTGTTACATACAAATTAGAAGATTGAAAGGTAATTGAAACGAGTGAAATGAATCTGTTTCAAATTATGTATTTCACAAGAATTATAGGAGCAAGATAGCGCCACTTCATATGTGTCCCAGGCTAAACAGAAAACAATGACAGTCAAATCTTGGTGTCAACTTTATCGTGCATTATATATATATGACCGCATTAACATCACAAAAATATACTTGAAATGTGATAAATAAGAGAGTCGAGGCAATAATACTTTGATTCGTCTTTTTAAGGAGCGACCCCTTTTAAAATATTAATATTAAAATATTATTATAAGTTAGATTTGATGATTAGTCGAGCTTTTACTTTATTTTTATTTGTGTGTGTTCGGCTTGATGCTTTTTACCAGATGAGAGTTCTACTCTGTTCTTCTTTAGAGCAATGTTACTTTTAGTTTCATGCCACCTTCAAATGGATTTAAAAATGGTTTGTCAGATATACTCCCAGATTTGGCAATACCCATCTTGATTGATAAGGAAAGGAGCAATAACTGTGGTACATAGTGACTCATCTAAACACTTTGACCGACATACCACATCTACCTATTGGGATGACCTGATTTAAACCGCTCCTGGTGGCGATGTAAAGCTTACGAATTTTTGTCGGATGGAGAATCTTCGAAAGATACCGTTGTATTGTCGGTGGCATGCACTGTTCCAACCCAAATGCTACAATATGTTTGGGATACAGCCATCATTTTGAAATAGGACGACTGTATACCAAACTCTGACTCCATCTTCATAGTTCTTTATTTTTTGCGGGACCACCGCCATGCATTTCTTCACAAGGCGAAGCTTTGACCAGTTGACTCTACATGTACATTCATCTCTCGCTCTTTCACTGCTACTCTTTCCTTCCATGCTTTAAGAAGAAAGAAAATGTGCCATGCGTTTTCACCGCCGTCAGTGCTACCAATCACATTGTGTCATACCGAATAGTGTTGGAAAGGTGAAATTTTAGCTTCATTTAACAAAAAAATTTAATTTAAGGAAGGTGAAAAAAAGTTACAGCTGTTCAAAAGTGTTTGAAAATAAAGAAGAAGAAATTCGCTATATTTTGAAATTTTTGTATAAAAAGGATACCAATGAAATTTGTGAAGTTTACGGAACAATGGTTGGCTCGCTTTCATTCAGGAAATTTCGAAATATCGATTTACACTGATGGAATAATGTCTCTAGCGAAAAAATGGCAAAAAGTTATCGACCATAGCATAGCATAGGTCCACCTATGTTCGCTTATATGAAATAAAAACAAAAGGAACCTAATTGACCGATTTTATTCATTTTTAACACCAGGCCATATTGTCATTGGGAAAATATGCCTAACTAGTGCACTGAGGTCCTCATATTCGATATCTAGACCCTTGAAAAAGCTTAGTGTGATTTCGACGCATTTAAGTTAGGAGTTGACAAACATCAAAATATAAATTAAATTTTTAGTACAATTTTTTAAACAAAAATATTGCAACCCTGCTTGAAACTACTCAATTAAAAATGTATGTAAATATTATTAAAAACATTTAATTCACAGTATATCTATGTATGTATTTAAATATATTATATATGTTTACAGCTCTCCTATGCAAACATTTGTTTGCTACTTTTCAGCGGCTTTTGCTTGGCACTCAGCGTTTGCCTCTTCAATAGCGACGTCTTCTTGCTGCTGCTTCTCCTCCGGCGCCGCATTTATGCTATTTGGAAATTTAAATTTACCAAATCGTTCGATGACAACACAAAGTTTTTCCAGTCCCGTCTGATTAATGTGATATACCGGCAGTGCTTGCATGCGCCCAAACCAATCGTTCAATAGAGGCCATCTATCTGCGGCGCCAGCAGCAATCGGAAACATTAGATTCACCGTACTCAATGTGGTCACGATGGAGATATCGGCAATTGTCATCTGTCGAGGCAACGCAGATTGTATGTATGTACATACATTGGGATACATTGGAAATGCACATAAATAAGTAGTCGTAAATAGTTGGCAAATATGTACATTTTATTTTAATGTGAATTTGTGTGTGTGTGTGTGTGTGTGTGTGTGTAGTGCGGGCATGAATTTGTGTAAATTTCGGTAACTGACACCCCAGTTAATCAAATGAAATTGCGGTTAGTCTGATTGATCTTTCGTAATAAATCGGGAGAAATAATAATATTATAACAGTAAAGTGAAGGCTGCTGAGTGTAGTGAAGATAAATATGCATTACTTTTAGCGAATGGCTTTTTACATTAGGGTTCTCCAAAAAACATTTTAAAACTTTTTTCTCAACTCTTAACCTCCCATATACATCTCACATCTCAGTAGTCTTTTTTTGACAGATCACGCGCGAGCCGTATAAATCTGTCATGTTCTTTTTGTTCAGTATTGTATGGCATTTGGCATCGTCACTTATCACACATCGCATTAATCAATGGATTTATTGAGAGAACACTTCGGTGATTAAATAATTTCCGGCTTTGGCCGGTCCATTGACCACCAAGATCGTGAGATACCCCTCCCTTAAACTTTTTCTTGTAGAGATATGTAAAGTCTAAAGTCTATGCGGACAATCTCGCTTCGATTCAGGCTTTGGAGCAAAASATCACACGTGTCATTCGCCAGTTATCAGTCGAAAAACTCGAACGGGTCATCGAAAATTGAACTCAACAGATGAACCATCTGAGACGTAGACGCGGCCAGGATTTTTCTTTAAAAAAGTATGGAACCGCGAAATGGATCACCTTTTACAATATCCGAAGAAAGTGTTGAGATCGGACAACTATAGCATATTGCCGCCATACGAAATGAACAAGAACAATATTGTTCTCTTTCTTGTTTTCTTTAACTTTATATTTTCTCAACCATAGCAGATAATATCGAAAATTATTATTTTTTTTTTATTTTAAAATTTTGCTGTATATTCGTAAAATACGTATAAATATTCCCGTAAAGTATAAAACAAGTGATAGACTATATTTTTATTTAATTTTTAATTTCAAAAAATTTGTTTTTACGATTACACAAGAAAAAATTGGAAAAAATACTTATTTAAAATTGCAAATATAAATAGTTAGCCCAATTTTTTTACATACAAAAATTAGTAACATTTTACATGTATTTACGATAAGGTATGATAAGGTATCTTACAGACATTTAAAAACTACTAAAATTTTGTCAAATTTTTTAATACGCCTCTGTATAAGAGGTTTTTTTACTTACATGATCACCCGCCATATATTTGTGCCGTCGCAAATACGTCTCCATCATATTGTACGCCTCCAACAATTTGCGTTCGTGCAAAGTTAAATCGACACTCGCGAAACCACCGCGCACTATACCGGACTGAAAATGCCATATAAAAAATAGTAAATAGTTTTTTGTTAAAAATACTTATATACTTTAATACTTTAAACATCGTTATTTACAATTTTTTTACTATATACATATATTTTATATACAGGGTTTGTCCGGAAAGTAATAGGACTGAGTCGATTAAGAAAACTTAATTGAACCAATCGTTACCTTTCTTTAAAAACTTTCATAATTGGCCAGCGCGATTTTCAAGCATTGAAGGCATCACGGAAGGTATTCTCCGGAATAGTCCTGGTCTGTAGGGCGGCTGCGAAAGCATTGGGATGCCGGCCTTGGTTAGGTAGCTGTTCACAAGAAAGGCGATGTGAACCGGGGCATTGGCGTAGTGCACCTTGACCCTTCGTTTGAGAGTTTTCAGGGCTTCCACATAAAGCTTGACGTTGACGGTTTGCACAGGAGAAACAAATTCATGGTGGACGATGCCTTCGATGTCAAAAAAGACGATGAGTTTAGTTAGCTAGGAATGTCCTCAACCGAATCCAGTCGGTGCGCGCACCCTCCAAAGAACAGTCGCGGCGGAAGAAAATCAGTTCTATTAGTTTCCGGACAAACCCTGTATGTTATTCATAAAGAATCGAATTTTATTGAGCAAAAGTCTACTTCGATTGACACGGAGTAAAATTGAACCTCAGATCATTGATAATGTTGTTGTTGTAGCGGCAGAAACATCCTTGAAGTTACTTAGAGGAATACTGTCGAGTTGAGAGACTTTGTCCGGATAAAAATCCGTTCCGTTCCGGTTATTTATATCCGACTGTGGTGGGAACGGTAAAGTAAAAGCAATGGGTACCGTCTCCTCTAGAAGTCYGATGTTTCCTTTCGAGAGTATAAATATCTCACATAATTTTTTCAGCCTTTCGCATACGACTTACAGTTTTTGGAATTCAAAAAATTGCCCCAATCATGAACAAGAATACTACCAAAGGTCGAAAAAGTTCGCTCACTTTAAATCAAATCCTCGAACTTCTAGCGGTATGAAATTTACTCGTAACCGGTCAAAGCAGAAGAAGGTTGTTTTCAATCTTCTAGTTTTTCATTTTTCTAAGGAATAATCGAGGACTAGCAATTAAAAATTCAATCCAAAATTGTAGCAGTTTTACGACGCTGAGAAGATTTTAGACTATTTTGACAATGTCGGCCTTGAAAATGCATTCAAATCTGCGACCAATGAATTGATTGTGAAATTTTGCATTTTTTTTTTTTTTTTTTTTTTTTTTTTTTTTTTTTTTTTTTTTTTTTTTTTTTTTTTGTTTGTAACCTCCTAAAAGTGGTTTTGAAGGGTTAGAAAGCTTCAAGCTCATTTGATGTTTCTTTAATAATATTTTAGGAACTTTGTGAAGGCTAAAAACGACTAACCAGGAGTGTTTTTGAATGAGCCAGTCTCGTTCTCGAACTCAAGCAAGAAAGATGTTGCTCGTAATATTGTTGTTTTCAACTTTTGGAAGTGGTGATTGAAGATTAAAAGTAAGTATGGAGTTTAACGACGAAGCTGAGAAGAAGAAAGATTTAGACAATGACAGTTCTAGAAATGTATATAAAACTGCGACCAAAGAAATGTAGTGTTTTTTGTTTCCACTTCAAAATGCTTTTGATGGGATATAAGACTTCAAGCTTCTAGACATGTCTCAACACTCACTTGACACTAATTAAAAAAAAAATTATAAGGACATGAAAGGCCTAAACAGAACTAAACAGAAAGTAGGATTTTAATGGATCTCGGTAAAATCTCGTACTAAACTCCTCATGCCTTTGAACTAACTTCAGCGATTCGTTGTGCGACGCATTTAAGCCTCACTTAAAGGTGGTGACTGTGAATTCAGCTAATTTTCAGTATTTCCTTTCTGTCTTTTGCCAACTCTCGTCTGTGGACTTAAAGTGTTTTCCTTGCCTCTACAATTTTGTAGATATGATAAATTGAAAGTGTCTTCACATAACTTTCACCAAAGCGACACTTGAAGATGAATATCGATCTTAACTTTTCAATCTATTGAAAATTACAGCAGCCATAAAACATGTACGCATGTCACCACGCTTCAAAATGAAGGGGAGAATGTAGAAAACATTTGTGGTTTAGTTGTTTCGCAACGTTAGAAATTTCATCAATTTGATTAAAGCCATGACTTAATTTAGCTCGAAATTATTTGAAACTGCTGAAGCCAAAACACAAAAAATGGAGAGTCACAAGCGTCATTGTACATTTAGATTTTGGAATTTTTTGTTTTTGGAAAAGATGTATCTAAATGATATAGAGTAGGTATACATACATATATATATGTAAATCACGAAATACGAGTTTTTTAAATTTTGTAAAACATTTTTAACTAATATTTTTTTTAATATAGAGAAACAATTTTGAAAACTTTTTCATACGAAACTTATTTTTACTCTTTTAAATTACTCACCAAAAACTCACTATCTCTTCGGAAGAGCACCGTGCCCTCGAAAAAGAGCATATTCCACACTCGTATGCGCTCCTCATAATTTAAGGGCCATAACTTGTCGTCTTTATCATCCTTCTCGAATTTCTCACAAAGGTGCGTAAGAATAATATGGCTGTCGGTAATAACCAGATTATCGTGAACCAAAGTGGGCACAGTGTGATTTGGATTCAGCTATAAGCGTTCAATAAAACGGGTAATTAACAACAAAAACACGTATTTATATCACATTAAATTTTCACCTCTAAGAATGATTTTTCCAATTGACCGCCCTTAAACAAATCTACATATTTATGTTCCACATCCAAGTCCAACAATTTGATCAGCATCATGCAACTGCGTACTGGCGGGCTGACATCGTCGTAATACAATGCCAGCTTGGACATTTTATCACTGATATGCAACGCGGAATAAGTATAAATGGAAATAAGCCGAAATGAGTTGATCAGCCGAATTTTAATGCTTATGCGATTTGAACGCGAGAAAGACTAACTTCAGCGATTTGCTGAGCGGCGCTTTTAAGCCCCACTTGAAGGTGYGACAAATATCTGTAAATTCACACACACACATAATCGTAATACATTTTCATTTACATATATATGTATATAACGTTTCTATATATGTATGTATGTGCATAAACCGGCATTATTTTGCAAGGGTAATTGGATCTATTGCAAACTGTGCCTTGAAGATGCTTCAACAGTGGCTTACAAATGGTTTTGGTTTTTCTGTATATAGTCTAAACCTATTGTTGTTGTAGCGGCAGAAAACCTTCCTAAAATAATTTAGAGAAATGATGCCGAATTGACAGTCCTTAGCTGGAGAAAAACCCGTGTCCTTTCTAATAATTTAGACCCGACTGTCGTGGGAACGGAGTCTACGCCTCAAGTACCTTTGAATTTGGGTTAAGGAAACTCGTTATAAAGAATAATGTTCGATGGCCTTCCGACTGCGGACGGACAACGGTAAAATGTGGTTTGTATTGGAAAATTTTCGATGGTATCCGGTACCGACGTTTATACACAAGAACAATCAGTTTCAGTCAATTTGTATGGCAACTATAGTGAACCGAAAAATTTCATGCAATATTATAGCGTTGCTTTGGGCTAATTTCGTGAAGATATCTTTTCAATTAAAATCTATTTCCATTGAAGAACTTGATTTCGATAGTTCAGTTTGCATGGCATCGATATGCTATAGTGGTGTTGTTGTTACTGTAACGGTTATCTAGTCACCGTTTGGGTGCTAAGGCTTAGATAAGTTATCATCGAGGTTATCCAACTGCTGTTTCGACGATGTCAGACCATAGGAAGATGTTAGATTAGAGTCATGCGTGGACTTGTTGCATGCTGGACATATATTTGGTGTATCCAAGTACGCCATTCACTAAGAGGCAGTCGGTGAAGGTGTTAATGGCTCCACTAAGAATGGCGATCAGTAAATATCTGATGATTGTTGTTTTCTGCCTAATGTCGTCGACGTAGTTAAAGAAAGACCTCTTGATGTTTCTTGGAGGCTGCTCCGCTTCAAGCAGACTCTCTAGGGATTATTTCTGCGCAAATATGTGAAAGCGGAATTCGTTATATTCCTTAACCAGAAGCATACGGTCCTCACTGTGGAGGTGTTCTATCGGATATATTAAGAGGTACCCGAAGTGGTGGGTTTTGGAATGTCTGAAGCTTCTTCATGTGCGTTGCACTGCACTTATTGGTGCGGCGTTGTTAAGAACCGGCCGTCCAATCGCCTTGTCTTTTTCCTTTAGCTGCCGGCTAACGACTTTAGGTTGCGCCTATGTACTTTGGCACTTACCGCGGTCCTATAGGATGTGACGGAAAATAGGCTGTCTATTGTCACACTCAAAACCTTAGGATTATTGACAATCGGAATTTTAACGTCATCGACTGCAGCGTCAAGGTCTAGTTTATACTCCTTCGTCGGGTTTGTGAATATCGTCGCTGTGGATTTAGTGGGGGAGTGTGTTCGGTTCCTTGCAGAGAAGCAGCGAAAAAGATCGGAGTGATAGCCGTTTTCTTTTAAGTACAGGTCTTCGATTCCAAGGTGGTAGATGGAGTTTGGAAATGTGGAAATTAGAAAGTAACGTGGAGAACACACCACCATGGGGAACCCCCGGTTTAATTCTTCTCAATTTGGACTTTTTACCTTGAAACAGTACGGATAATTGCCGATCGCTCAGGTAGTTCATAGTCCACCTCTTCAACGCTGGAGGGAGCGTGGATTTTTCAATATCAAAGTTTTTTGACAAGTCCAACCCTACAAGGATCGTCCTCTCACTGGGTGATTTTTGGTTGAGATCTTAAACTATCTACGTATGCCACAAACTGCTGGTGGTGCTGGACACTTTGCACAGAGCATGCTGTTGGTCTGCTAGTGTCCACAAGTCTTCACTACAGAGGAAAGGAGAGTTGTGGGGGCGATAAGAGTCCCCTTTATTGACTGGTTTCCCAGGTTTTAGTAGTGTGACTACTCTTCCATCTTTACACACATCAGGTATTTAAAGAATGGTCAGCGACAGGTTGAAAACCCTAGGTTAAGTAACTTACTCCCATCGAGCTTAGAAGCTTTAGCATTAGCTGAGCTATAGTGGTCCATTATAGGCGCTTCGGACAAAGTGTAGCTCGTTGGAGCGAAACGGAAGAGTGAGAAATATCTCAAAAACTAAAACAAGATTTTGTGAATTATCATTTATATAGTAAATATATATTTCATGGAAGTTGCAACGTTTCTTATGCGATGTTTAAGGTAATATTGTTATAAATTTATTGTTAATATTAATATATATGTTTTACAAATCATCGGTATACAGTTAGCCACTTTGAAATTCGAAAGAAAACCCGTTTTTTCCTCCCACCCTACTCCCTTCTATCTTAAAAATAGCTTTATAATATAAAAGGAAGAACCATACATTGTTCAATGTAAATTCACCATAAACACTGCTCAGCTGTTCAGCTGTCAAAGGAACATCAGGGCATGACATAACCTTTTAATTTTTACTTTTCCGATACTTGCGCGTATTTTCTCGTAACAACAGTAATTTTAACAAATTTTAAATAAATACAACAAAGTTTTGTAATATAATAACAAACGATGTATTTAACGCGTCGGTTACCACGACTTTGCACAGGCACATCACAGTTGCTTACAACCAGCAGCGGAAGATTCAATAGCAAAGTAGCTGCGTCGGAAGATCGCATTGAAATACCTAACCGGGTACAACGTTCTCCTACGGACATATTAAATGCATTGGCTAGCACAGTAGGACGTGATCCAACGGCACCACATTATAAATATCATGACGATCCCTATTTAATACCAATGTCCAATGTGGGTAAGCGTACATTTGCTATGGCACAAGAGGCCGGACGTAAAGCTGCTAAGTTTATAAGGGAAGAACATCGCGACCTTTTTAAGGTAATTTTTACGGTATAATTAATTATTTTTTTATATTATGTTACACATTCAATTTGTTTAACAGCACCAAGAAGCTCAACCGTCTATTGAAGCATTTGCACCACAAATGGTATTTACAGAGGAATCCGATGTTAATGCTGATACATTACAAAGCTTGATTCGACACTCCCAAATAACCGATGCCATAACAGTATACAATTTAATGAAGCAAAAGGGTATTGAAATCAGCAACGATTCAAAACAGCAGTTACTTGAGCTAATATGCTTTTACAATAATGAGGAACCATTGCCGGAAGAGTGGATTGAGGAACGTTGGTTTAAGGCAAATGCAGATGCACGTGAGCGCAATCGTAAAACATGGAAGGATGGCGAACTAGCTGAACAGCTTTTCGGTGAAATAGAACCAAAAACTGCGCAATCGTATGCCGCACTTATAAGGGGCATGGCAAAGTATTTCCAAGTGAGCTTTGTGATATTTTTTTAAACATAGAATGAATTTAATTAATATATAAAATTTATATAATAGGCTGAACGCGCTTATGCACTACTACAAGAAGCCACAGGGAAACAATTTGAGTTAGACACGCAAACTTTTAACGCCGTTATAAGTGTATCGAATTTTTTAAAAGAAACAGCGGATCAGCGCTGGGAGCTTTGTCGTGACTTACTTCAACAAATGGCTCATCAACATTTGTGTCCTAATTTGAGCACATTAAATGCGTTACTAGAAGTAGTAAGCACTTTCGGCAACTTCAAATTTGCACGCAGCACCGCTCTAAAAGTACTCGCAGAATTCAAACAATTGGAAATTGAACCAAGCYTAAGTACGTACTACTATCTGTTGATTATATTCTGTCGAGAGCGAGGACCTGTTTCACACATCATAGTCGATATCTTGAATGAGATAAAGGGCCGCGAATTTACTATACAGCATCCGAAGGACACATATTTCTTTGCTACCGCCATGGATGTGTGCCGCAATCACTTACATGATAAATCCCTAGCAAAGAAAATAGACGAATTATTACATACTGGAAATAATTACGATTTGATTGGTGATACTTATAAAGAGTCGGTATACTATCGACATTATTTCGCGCTGCTCTGTCAGACTGAACCTATCGATGTGTTTATGAAGATATACGATTTACTTGTACCTAATGTGTACATTCCAGAACCGGGTATAATGGAAGAAATATTGAAAGCTGTCGAAATGAATGGCGCTGTCGAACTTATGCCGCGCTTGTGGTCCGACATGGTGGTTTTTGATCACATATCACGTGAAAGTTTAGTCACACGTACACTCCAAATATTAGTTGATAATCCTGCCCACGAAGATATACCTTCTCATCAATCCATACCCGAGCAAGTGGGTAAAATCGCGTTGGATATTTATAAGAAAATTGCCGAACCCGAAGGACGGCGACCAAAGGATTTGCAGTTTACAGGCAAAATGATCGGTGATATATTGATATTATTAGTGCGAAGTGGGGATTTTGAAAAAGCCAGCGAGGTGTTTACCCATATCGACAAAAACCAACATCGCATACCGGGCACACCTTCCGAGAAATGTCTTCAGGAATATGTTGACAGTTGTATTGAGAATAAGGCGCCTACAAAGGCTCTAACTTGTTTGCAATATGCTGTTGAAAATAATATGGACTCACAACCAATGGCTGAAAGAATAAACGCCGGTTTCACCCTTAATGAGGTACATTTATCGAAACTTAAATCACTGGTTGGAGAAAACTTCGTAAGCAAGTGAATTTGTTAAAAAGGATGATCTGTAGTTATTTTGTATTTAAACTAGTTTCGTAATGATTGAGTATCTTTGTTGTGGCAATAAAGTTGTTACTTTAGAACAAATGTGAAATTCAGGTTAATTGTTCAACTATATAAAATTATAGATAGAATTTTTTTTTTATTAAACAAAAACTGGTTAAAATCTACAAACAGCGTAAAATTCGATTCGCGTAAGATAAATGCTTATAAAAATTCACATAATATACGGAATTAGACTAGAGATTCTTTTCTTATATTCGCAATTGTCAATACTGAAGTTTTATCGACGCTTTTCCGTCTCGTCTTTAACATTCTCCCAATGTATACCATCATGCGGTAATTCACTCTGGATGAATGGTGATATCCAAGTCAAGTGCATACGCTTGCCCAAAACCATTTCCAAATTTCGTTGTAAGCCAAGATCATACCGTTTCGCATCCCGCTCACAGTCCTTACCCCCACGTATTATAAATGGAGCATGATAAGCAATAAGCACAATAGAATAAGCACTTGTAATTATATTGAGCATGTAGATGAGCAAATAAAAATTTTGCCACGAAACATCGAGGCAGAGCATAAACATCGGAAATACGATTTTGATGGCGGTAAACCAATTGACGTAGGACTCCGAGTGCAGCCACCAAAAATAGATACTGTTATAAATGGCAGCATATGTGGCACCAATGGCCAAATAAAGAACAAAGAAAACAAAATAACGATGATTTTGATGCCCAATGCATGACCCAGTAAAGCCGCAATGATGATCCCGTTTGAGTATGCATGTATCACATATGTTACAATGCCAAGAACGTGGTGGAGCCAACATTTCACACACCGAACAATAGCGCCAATAGAGACGTTGACGTTCATTTGTCGGTGGCATTAATACCACAGCTGCAAGAAAAGAACGATGTATGAATTAATTTAAATGGATGATGTTTCCATGCACAAACTGACTTCTAGCACTTGTGTCTACTAGCATGCATGCTAGCATATTCGCTTTCAAGTTAAATAGCAAGAATATTCCAAATAAGCATGTAAGCCAATATATTGTTCCATTCGTCGCATGGAACTCAGGGAGAACAACGGTCAACTCAAATACAAACGTTATTGGTATGAAAATTATCATCATTAAGCAACATCCAATATCGCGCAAAGTGCGCGGAAAAAACTTACGCCGCAACCGCATATTTAATAAAAGAAATTTAATATGATTATTAGTCTTGTATTTTAAAGATTATTTAACACTTTTAAGTAATATAAATAAATATTTTCTACAGATTTTTGCCTATTTGCAACGAATATTCTTATTTTTCTGAATAATTATATTCTCTAAAACCAGAGTTACCGCGTTTATATTATTTGTATTTTATAGGCGCGTTTTGATTTTAGCCGGAAATAGTCCAAAGTAATATTATATATTAATATAAATTTATATATTATATTATAACATACATATTGACTTTTCATTATATTTATTTGTAAATACAAGTTTTAACTTTTCTGGTGAGAGCATTTTAAATATTTAATATTTAAAATATATTTTCTGTGATGATAAGTTTTAAGGCTGATATATAAGCATATAACATCATTAACGTAACTACAATTTTTTTATAATTGAATGCTATTTTATAAGTAATTTAACAACTTTGTTCACAAACAAAAAACAAAAAAAAACGATAAAACTTTTTTTAAACTTATAATGAGAAATTATTTATTGTCAAAAAACAACACTTTTATGAAAAATATTTAGCAGTTACAAATTAGGTTTAAGTTTTTACTCTGAAAGAGTTCTACGTGTTTGACGTAACTTATGTTGTCTTCTGTTTCTCTTCCGCGATAACCTTACTAATGGCATACCTTCTACCTCATCCCAATTCGCGCCATCTTCGAATAAGTCACTGCTTAAAAAAGGTGACAGCCACACCAAATACATACGTTTACCAAAAATTGAGCGCAAATTGGTATATATATCTCTACCATAGGGATAATCCAAACGTCTTTCATACGAAGTACCTCCATTAATAATTGGTATCCAATGAAAGACCAATAGTATGGACGATAAAACAATAGCAACTACATTCAGATTATAAAATATCAGTGGTAAATTATCCCATATACCACCATCAATTGTCATTAATATTGGGCAAATCATTTTATAGAAGCTGAGAAAATGTAGAAATATTTTAGCGTGCACCCAAAACATGTAATATGTAAGGTAGCCGATAGATATCGCTGAACCAATAAACATATAAAACAGAAACAAGGCGAAAAAACGAAAATTGTAGTGGCCGATGCAACAACCCGTGAATACACAATGATGATCACGTTTCAAAATGCATGTTTTGCAAGCTGAAAAAGAACACATTTATTAAAAATTTAATGCTTTATTATATATATATTTTTTACCTTTGCAGTGATACGATCTTGGAGGCACCAACYTTAAACAATGCTTACAGGTGTACCAGCCTTTGGTGTGTGGTTTTTGTGGTATTACCGAATCCAAATTTATAGCTATAAACAATTTAGTATGATTAGATATATATATATATTTTTTTTTTCACTAACAAGTCACATTATTGTATTTACCATCCACACTGGTGTCCACCAACATCGCAGCAAACATATTCCCATAAATATTTGTAAATAAAAATACGCCCAACGTAAAAATGAAGTTATGCATAAACGTGCCCGGTGGATGTATAGCCGGTACAACAATAACTAAATCAAATAAGGCTATTGGCGGCAGAAATAATGCAATTAGCAGAAAACAAAAAATATCACACCATCGCCTGGGAAAAAAATGTTTCCGTAACCGCATTTCCATATTGGTTATGGTTAGTAATGTTTAAATGTTTTACATAAATCTAATTTAGATGTTTATCAGTATTTATGTTTTTGGTGTAGCACAATTTTATATGGAAAATGCATCAAGAGCAACTGACTTAAGCAACTAGTTGTTTATTTGTCGTAGACTAACTAACAAATAACAATTTTTGTATGAAAGAGAGCCGGTGACTGTTATCACGTGAAAAGCGAAAAGATAAGTTAGCAAAGAGCGCAGATATTGTGTGAACCAGGTGGTCAGACAACACAACGTCATTATTTAAGCAGTAACGGCTTTAAGCAACTAACAATAACTCAACTTTAGTGGAAAGGCATACGTTAGAGTCAGATCAATAAATCCCGAAATGCTAAAGTATTCTCGGGCTTTATCAGATAACATAAAATACATAATATTTAGAAGACTGGCCCAAAAACTCTTATGTTTACTTTCACTTTCCTAATCGGTCTTTTAGCCACAACATATGTTTAAATACATAGTTCTCATTACCCTTGTGCCATGCTCATTACTCACTTGTACTTAATAATACATTAATTACATCATATATCCACAAGCTGTATTGATAAAAAAATAGCACTGAAAAGTTCGGTAACCCTGAAAATTACAAAAACAATGTTACTTTGAAAATCATAATCAAAATAAAAATCACGAAGACAAAACAAATGTCAGAAACTAAAATATTGTGAATTGTTTCATTTTCAAGAAGCTGCGTGTGGCCAACAACGTGTTTGTCTACAAAAGCGCAATTGGGCGAATTTTATTTTGGTTTTTTACCAAAATATAGTTATAAAACAGCACTTTGTTGTGCTTTGTCATCAAAACCAAGATGGTTCGTCACAACAATCAGTTGCCCGACAATTTACCGCAGCTCCAGAATCTTATAAAACGTGATCCCGAATCATACAAGGATGATTTCCATCAACAGTATCAGCATTTCCTTAGTAGTTTGGAAGTGTTTGCCCTCAATCCTAGTGAGGAGAACAAATCTTTAGATGAACTGGTGATGTTTATAGCGCAGGTTAGTTCATGCAAATTGTATTTATTTAATACACTTTTAACAAGTGTTTTTAAATGCAGGTCGCGCAATGTTATCCGTCTGAATGTGAAAAATTCCCACAACATCTAGTGGACCTGTTGAAAAATCATGCTACAACATTGGATCCCATTATGCGCAATTGCTTCGTTAAGGCTTTGATATTGATGCGTAATAAGAATTTGATACCAGCTATTGATTTGTTGGAATTGTTCTTTCAACTTTTAAGTTGTCCTGATAAGAACTTGCGTTCTTTCCTACAAACACACATAGTAAATGATATCAAAAATATGAATGCAAAGCACAAAGATATGAAACTTAACTCGGTATGCTCAATATTAAGTTTGCAATTATTAACATTTGCTGAAATCTTTTATTTCCAATAGACATTGCAAAATTTCATGTACTCCATGCTGAAAGATGCCAACCCAAAGGCTGCCAAGATGTCAATAGATATTATGATTGAGTTATATAAAAAGAATATTTGGAATGATGAAAAAACCGTTAACGTTATAGCAACAGTAGGCTGCTTTTCAAAAATAATGAAGGTATGTTGAACGAAAATAATAAAGGGATGTTGAAATAATATTAATATTTTTATAAACAGGTGCTCGTAGCATCCTTAAAATTCTTTTTAGGACATGATGAAGATGAAAAAGGTTCCGATGATTCCGACAGTGACAACGAAGTAGACCTCAAAGGTGCTATCATGCAAAATCGTGTTAATAAAAAGACAAAGAAGCGGAGGAAGCAATTAGAACAAATTAAAAAGCAAGCCGTAAAAGCGCAGAAGAAAAAGAAGAATGCGCCGGCTTTCAATTTTTCTGGCATTCACTTAGTGCATAATCCCCAAGGCATGGCCGAGGGTCTATTCAAACAACTGCAGTCAACAAACGAGCGCTTCGAGGTCAAACTAATGCATTTGGATGTTATCTCACGTCTCATTGGTATACATGAGCTATTCTTGTTCGGTTATTATCCATATATTACCAGATTCCTGCAACCACATCAACGACAAGTCACACGCATAATGCAGTTCGCCGCACAAGCCTCCCACGAGTTGGTCCCTGGCGATATTATCGAACCAGTTTTGAAAACAATAGCTAATAATTTCATTACAGAACGTAATTCTAGCGATGTTATGGCCATTGGTCTAAATGCAACACGTGAAATATGCATGCGCTGCCCCTTGGCTATGGGAGAAGACCTATTGCGGGATTTGGCCATGTACAAAACGTATAAAGAGAAATCTGTTATGATGGCTGCACGTTCACTTATTATGCTATATCGTGAACAGTTGCCGGCATTGCTGCACAAAAAAGACCGTGGTCGCTTGACAGAAGCGCAAGCAGAGCGAAAAATTCGCGCTTATGGTGAGGTTGAAGTGCACGAAACGATACCAGGAGCAGAAGCTTTACTTAAGAATTCCAAAGAAATCGATTTGGGAAGTGATGATGACAGCGACAGTGATTCCAATGACGGAGAATGGTTAAATGTGTCCCATAGTGAAGATGAAGGTGCAAATGTGGAAGATGATGATGAAGAGGAGAGTGGTGATGAAGTTGAAGAAGACGAGGATGAAGATGAAAGTGAAGAGGAGGATGAGGATAATGAATGTGAGGGTGAAGAAGATGAAAATAAGGATGAGGAGGGTGAAGAAGACGTAAACTCAAAGAAGTCACAAGATAGCGAACCGTTAAAAAAGAAAACAAATAGTAAGGATGGCGAGAAAAGTAAAGAAAAAGATGGTGTTCAAGTTCTTGGCGTTAAAGAGGCAGCTCAAGAATTAGCTATGACTCGCATTTTCACCGATGAAGATTTCAAGCGCATCAATGCCGCGCAGCTCAAAAAAACGGTTACAAATGCTCGTAAAAGACCACTTGAAAAAGACCGCGCAGAATTTGTAAAATTAAATAATATTGAAATGATTTACAAAAAGCGCAAACACGACAAAGAATCAAGATTAGAAACAGTGAAAGCGGGGCGTGAGGGTCGTGAAAAATTTGGTTGGAAGGACGGACGTAAGAACGAGAATAGTTCGAAAACGAACCGAGAAAATCGCAAACGAAAGAACTTTGTGATGATGCGGCATAAGGCACGATCGAAGGTGAAGAAAAGCTTCCGGGACAAGCAAAAGGCGATGAGAAAGCATTTACTACATCAAAAGAAAATGAAATAAGGGGTTTCGCTGTATATATTTTGTTTGTGTATATAATTTATACAATTGGAATAAACTAAATATAAGCAAAATTGTAAGGTCTTATTATTTCTTTGCATATAAACTTGGCAATCTGGATATTTCAATGAGTTTAATATATTTGATTTTTAAATACATGGAAATTCGTTTAAATATCTTTTTTTTTTACATTTTTATTTCATATTTAATTTCCTTAAAGTAATATTTCTTCATACTTTTATAAGAAATCGTTACTACTTCTGCAAAGTACCGAATAAATATCAGCATTTATTCAGTTTTTATCTCCTTCGCTTCTCTGATTTCTTCATACGCTTCGGTCCTTTCACAAAACACCAATCTACCTGTATAACTTGACCCATGATTTCGGTGCCGTGCAATGCTTCTTTTGCCGCCAACGCATTTTTATGGGTCTCGTATTCGACCAGTGCATAGCCTTTAGAGAAGCCGGTTCGTCGATCCAAATTCAAGTGAATATTCTTAATATCACCAAATTCACAAAATTTCTCTTGGATATCGTCTTCCTGGGCTTCCTCATGTATTGAAGTAACAAATAATATCCAGCCCTCAACGGAACGTTGTGGACCCGGTTCAAGTTCATCCTCATCTTCGTGACGTACGCGCTCATAACTTTGTATGGGCTCTCGGGAATTACTTTCGCTACCAAATCCACGACCCTTGCGGTGCTTGACTTTCTCTTTTAGACGTACAATACCCTCTATAGCAAAATAAATATGTCTTAAGTATTTCTTTCCCGTGTAGGGTTCTCTAATAGTCTAATATGTTTTTACTTACGATCACCATCCTCATCAACTTCAAACTCTTCCGCGTTATCAATGTCGAGCACATCAGCCATTTTTAATTGATATTTGTGTGAAATATATTAAAATAAATGTTCGTTTTTCTTTACAAAATAACTAAACAACGCGAAATATTTCCCACAATGCCGCAAATGGTTAAACGTGAAGTTAGCAATGGTGGAACGACATGAAATATATGGAACATATCTAGGGGGCGTGAAAATTGTAATAAAAATATGCAAAGAAWATCTACCATCGATCTGCTGAAATACTTATATTTTTCATAATAATGATACTTAATTATTTTAAAGTTTATTGTAAAAGYATTTGAGGCTCGAAAAAAGTATATTTACCAATTTTTAATATCCAGATATRTGATTTTTTCCAGAAGCCAGATATGTACCAGATATTTTTTACAAAACTTGAGTTACAAAAGCAAAGTTGGCAAAACTACCCGAAACTTCGTAACCTGACCGTTTGCTTACCAACATTCATTAGGATGACYACCATTTTTTTTTAAATATATTATGTGAAAAGATTGGTTTGTAAGCATAATCACATCAATGTATTGGTGTTTCGGGTAATCACGATTCTCAGTGTCTTTTAAAATATGTACAGCTTTCAATTCTATGACTTTTGGCAGCACCCTGCAATACGTTCAAAATCATGGAACAACCTGAAAATGTCAAATGTGTTTTGACGTTTTCTGATGCAACCCTGTAAAAGGGGTAATCACAATAATGACCAGCTGTTTTCGGGTTTTCATTTTAGTATTTGGTTCGAACTTTTGGCATTTACAAGTTAGTTGGTCTAATTGGAATTTTCTTGCAACTTSATGTGGTTAGTGCTTTAGCTGCAATTTTCTCGGTGCGACGATAAAAGTTAAATTGAAAACAAAAATTTGGTTGCAAATAACGCAGATAAAATTTAATACTTGTTTTTAAATACAATTAATTGAGTATATATTAAATAATCATATATGGCTCCGTGTGMTATTATTGGCTGAACCATTTGCAATCGACATCGATTCGCGTTTGATGATGTCATAATAATATTTATTTTATTTTTGTGTATGAGAAAACAACAATAAGTTGAATCAATGTGAATATATTAATGSTAATGAGAATTTTAATAATATTATTACTTGTGCATACATATTTTTCAACGTTTAGGTTGCGTTGCAGTATCATTGCGACAAAATCAATAAGGATATAAAATTAAACATACCGAATTTGYAATAAATAAAAAGTGCTATTAAAGATTTGTGAAAATTGTTTGAAAAGTTTAATGTCCAACAATAGCGCTGTTGGTTAAAATTTTACTCCTGCCACATACATTTTTGACGACCAGATCATCCGTGTAACCTTGGGGCCGCAACAATATGGTTTTCGAATCAGTGGTCACCGATGTACTAAATAAGGTACTAGGTGATTATGTCGAAAACTTGGATAAAAAACAGCTGAAAATTGGAATTTGGGGCGGTGAGTTTATTACAATAACTATATATTCAATATATACCTAGCATAACAACACAAAAGTCCCATATGTTTAAAAGACGGTAAGGAATTATCAAAAATATACATTGCCCTCAAAATGTATTACAAAGGTAGCCCATATCGAACACATTTATTAAAGTTAAACATGCGAAATTCACATTTTGTATCTGCCTTACTTCGACTAGGCCCAAAATGATTAATTCATCTTTTTTGTTTCGACACTACCTCAGTGACCTTATCCTTCAAAAAAGCTATGTGTATAGTGGTTTGTTTCATTTGTGGCGGAGCGTCAAGCAAATATATATATATAATATGTATTTTCATATAAAACCAAACAAAAAATATATATGTATAAGTATTTAAATGGCTATCATCACTGATCGTCTGTTTCGCTGCCTCTTCGTGCTTGTATGATGTTTGACCTAATTTATTTGTATTATACTTTTTCTACAAGTTTTCTTATTGTTGATGGTATTTATTTGTTTGTATGCTTCTGGTATTTACATATTAACGCACAACAATTCGTAAAAGTACAAATCACCATGTGTGTTGGGTGGGTGGGTGCTCCTGTTGCCATCTTAAGGGAAGATCTAGTGTTTGTGTAATTGCCTTCGCAATAATCAACTGTTGCACGCGGTTGGTGAATCAGTCGTTCTCCATCGCCGTATTGTTTTTATATAAAAACATACATTATAATTTATGTACATACATACATCTGTAAGTGTGTACTTTTTGTATCCATAAAGTTTTTAATGCCTTTATATTGTTATTCAATATATTATAAAATCGAAATTTCACACGTTTTCTAAAATTAAAACAATTCTCGTAGAAGGAGAGCTTAAAATAACAAACATATGTATGTATGTTAAAAAATGTTGCAAAAAATTTCGTATAACAAGCTTCATAAAAATATTTCAAAATTAAAAATTAATAAAGTAAATCAATCTGCGAATAATTTACAAATATTTCGTTTGCATCTACATATTTGTATGTATTTATTTCGTTGTTTTGCATCAATGGAGACATTTTGCTATGACGAATCGCAGAATTCGCTCACAATACTTTATAATAATATATAATGCTTAAAGCAAACTGATATTGTGTCTCAAGCTTATATACATATGTATGTACCTCGTTCTGAGTACCGGCATTGAGTTGACCGACATTTCAAATAGACTTCAGTATAATTCAAACAACGCCAAATCGGCTTCACGTGCTATATATGTATAACTTTCTTTCTAATTAATTATATACATATGTACATGTAAAAGTAAGTATATACTTCTGCAACTTATTTTACTTATGTTATAAATAAATATGTAAATTTGAGTAATTTTTTAGAATTTAATGAATTTTGCAATTCTAAATTAGGGAAAAAATTGAGTTTGTATACACATAATTATGTTTCTATTTATATATATGTACATTGACATTGAACTTTTCCGTTTTTGTTTATTTTCTCATTCCTCTGGTTATTCCACCTTTTTTAACCACTTAACTCCGAAGTGATGTCATTAATTGTGCGGTATTGTTATATACAATATAAAATAAACCAAAAATTGGTGAAATTTGAACGCAAAGTGTAGGACCGCACAATTTGTTACTTTTTGGATTTCATCATTGCTATTCTGAAGATGTCATAAATTCAAATAAAATCTCTTAAAGCCCTATGTCACTTGGCGTATACTTATTTCTTCTTCTTTACTGGCGTAGACACCGCTTACTATATTTACTATGTAAAAAATTAATTAATTCGAATCGGTTCGCTTTACATATGTATGTATGCATTCAGCTTTTTTTCATTAGCTGCATTAACTTGTTGTCCCTGACGACATCGTTTCGATTGCTACGCAACATGGGGCTTCGGCGGCGTTCTTGCACTTTTACAACAAGCGGTTTACAACCACAAGTAGTCCATCTGCAAATTTTCATGTGTACATAAGTATTACATTGAGAATATAAAAAAATTATATGCATGTATTCGAAGTACTTTTTTCTTTAATTACAATATTGTGTAATAATAATGCAGAATACTTAGTTTTGCCATTTAAAACCTGAATATTGTATTTTAGACACTGGTGTGACCATTGGACAAGAATTAATCTTACGATTAGTGCTGAAAAGGATGGGGAAAGTTGTACAATTTCACGACGAAATTTTTTACACCCAGAAGGAAACGTMGGAGACTCTTCAAAAATCGCATCGAATCAGAAACTGAACTATCAAAATCAAGTTATTGTATGGAAAACTTTTTTATTTGTGAATTATGTATAGCTTCGTTGCAATCGAAGTTAACCTTTTTTCTTGTTTTAGTTTAAATTAAGTATCTATCTACATACATATAAACAAAAAATCTGAGAGTAAAGTCATGGATTGTACATTAGTTCGATTGTGGTTACGCCAAGAATTGAATACCGTTAGAGTGAAATGTTTTGTATCGGTAGAAAATATACTTGAAGTAAATTCGATGAATGGTGCCAAGTTGACAGCCCTTAGTTTGATAAAAATACGGGTCCGTTCCGGTTATTTAGAACCGAATGTTGTGGGAATGGTTAAAGTGAAATGCCGATTTGGCTGCTTTTGAGAGTATTTTTTTATCGTAATTCTTTATTTTTCACTAAATAGCCACTTGTTGATTTATTTGCTCCTGTATACACATACATTTGTATGTATGTTCATTTGTAATATTAAAAGCATTTTAGTTATTCGGTGGGCATTTGTTTCACCACTTGGCATCAAAGCGAAATGTACTCAACACAAAAAAATTATAAATCTTTATAGTATATGATATATACATACATACATGCTTATATTCAGCAAACATCGTGTGGTATGACGCCATATATTTTTAGCTCCTCTAAATGTATGAATGTACTTAAGTATATGTTTTTAGAATTAATATACGCAAACTTTTTCTCAACTTTTTTTCTCTAAATAATTGCTCTTTTCATTAACTTTAATTAAATATATGTACATATGCGTATGTGGCTGACTTTATAGAACAAAGCCAAGCTTTTATTCTTGATTTGCTTGCTTTGAGCTGTGTTTACGCATTTACACGTTCCACATTTGTTCTGTATTGTAACAAATACACACTTTTATGCTGTCTAAGACATTCTAACTTATGTAAGTTTGTATTTGTGCGTTGTTCTTGTCAAAGCTGGAAAGCAATTTGATCTCCAAAGACTTTTGTAACCAGTTTTTTTAGTTTCTTGTAGAAAATGATGCGCTGCTAGTTTATCAGCATACATTTTAGAGATTGTGTGAACATATACGACAACCGGTGTTTCTACAGGGCCTAAAAGTTAATGACTACAATAATTTATAGGCATATAATATCAATGAGATTATGTATGCAAGGAAATATACGAATACATAGTATATACACGTACTCTAATATATGTATGTATGCATAATTATAAAACTATGAATATATACCGTAATTATAGTATAATATATTTATTGAAGAGCGTTCTNGTACTCTAATATATGTATGTATGCATAATTATAAAACTATGAATATATACCGTAATTATAGTATAATATATTTATTGAAGAGCGTTCTGTAACCGGCAGGTTTACCGACAAATTCATTTTTACCGCACGAAATCACGGTCGTATTTCCGGTGTAACGAAACTRTTTTGCTTACCGTTATCAATTTGTTATTATATAATATATACATATAAATGAGTATGTTTTATGGCAAATAAATATGTCAGAAAAGTGTCATTTTCTGGGAATATACGACTCACCAGACTTTTTCGATTTCATGTACGAGTGCACTTCGACGAAAAATCATAAGAAAAAATCTATCAAACGAGAAAAAAATTAAAATAATTTTGTTTGCAACGTAATAGTTATGCTATTTATATATGATATTATTTATCTCCCAAGAAAATCCATATCCATTAAAAATACTACTAGAATACTTTCTATAGGCGCATGTGATGGATATATGTATGTATGTATATCTATATATAACATGTACTATACATATGTACATATGTATGTATGWATGTGAAACCCATTGAGATAAGAGGTTGTTTATCGTCTGAGAAAAAGAGTACTTGTTTGATTTCATGCTTACWGACTCTAAGCTAATTGTTGTTTTTGTAGTCCACGTATTTTTAAGAAATGCTGTCAAGAGTTCTTGACCGCATATAAAATACTGTCCGATTACTTAGACCTGACAGTTATGGAAAAATTATCTTACTGGTCATATACAGTTATTTTAGATAGTTTTGAAAACTATTTGGTTCTTGAAATCACCTCCTAATACATCTATATAAAAATACTATAACTGTATAAAATTAAATGTAGAA
>NW_017534664.1:163848-165181 GCF_001853355.1 Bactrocera latifrons
TTTAATTTTAATCTAAAAAAACACCACACAAAGTGTGAGGACTCCTTCTTATATATAATTTTGTTACACAGTGCATGTACCTATTGAACAATTACATTATTGAATTCCAGCAAACTGTCTTCACACTAATTAAAATTCCAAACGTCTGACTATTTTGACGTATTTGTCGAGAATTGCTTGCCTAATTTCATCGAACCTTGAATGCCGAAGTTTTTATTGCAGTTTACACAATTAAAGCATTTTTATTAATAGAAAAATAATTTTGTTATTATTTTGCAGTTAAGACAAGAAAGAAGTCGTAGCAGTCGTGGCTTTAGCCTCGTATCATTTGCTTTGTGTAAACACTCACTGCTCACTTCTAGGCAATAAATAATACGAATCAGGGTACTTACATAYATGTGTATGTACATACTACATACATATATGTAGGTATAAACAGATTTTCTTACTCACATCATATCACCATCGAGTGTTTGTTTACAATGCTACTGAACCGCACCTTAGGACACAGTTTCGTTATCAACACCTTCGCCGGCATTGGCTTTCATATAAATATAGCGAAGATTTGTTTTATATAATATATAATTTATTATAATAAGACTCATACTATTGTTTACTCATGGTTTATAGTATTTGTGACTTGTCTAAGGTCGTTTTAAAATAAATGTAGGTGCGTTGACATCTTCATTAGCACAAATTAGCCGCTTTAAATGACGTTTCTACGCTCTCCCAACACGTTTTCTATTAAAATATGCATAATTACTTAAATTTCTAAGCACAGAATTATAATATACATATGTACATATGTTTCGTTCATTGATTTTAAGGTGGCCATGTTTTGATATCTTTATAAGTGGGTTCCTGCCTTATAGTGATTAATAGTTATCAGCTATTTAAAGTCTGTTTAGTGGCATGTTAAGTGTTATGATCTAATAAGACGGGATCTTAATCTGCTAACACACGTGATGTTCGATTTTACATTTATTTTCTGCACAGAGGTTAAAAATGGCATCTTCTTATTCTACAATTAAATAGCTTCAGAACTTATACTGTTTAATTTTCTTCTTGTTTTTATAAAAATAATTAACCACAATGGTTTSGTAATTCTTCTGGTCACCTTGCCTCCTTGTGCGTGTCAATTATGCAGGTGTGTAATTTTCATTACAAATTCACTTTCAAATATTTAGGTATATACAGGGTGGCTGATGAATTTTGCTACATTAAGAAACTCAAATAATTTTTTTTTTCAGTGTATGGAATTCATTTTTCTTTTATTCATATTAAAGCTCATTGAATTTTATTAAATATTGCTTAATTAGTTTTAAAAATAATG